>NW_024871371.1:47500-152500 GCF_019054845.1 Dipodomys spectabilis
CACCTGAATATGTTTGCCCAGAAAAACCTCCGGGGTTCCTCCCAACCAACATGGCATGCTATGATTCTCCCTGAACCCCTGCCCTGCCCTTCTGCTCCTGCTGAACACATGGACCAAGACACAGAGGCCTCTGAAGGCTTCTGGAAGCTTCCAACCCCATCTGGGGTGCTCCCAGGACACAGCTCTGAGCCCGTCCTTAGGGACGGCGGCCAGGTTTCTGTCCCTCACAAGGACAATGACAGCAGGGCACCAGGACACCCACTCCTCCGAATCGGCAAAAGGAAGACATAACCACAGGATCTACTGACAGAGAGACAAAGAAGCAGAATGTGTGGACGCTGCCTGTGGAATACTATTTAGCCCTGAAAGGGGAAGGGAATTCTGATAAATGCTGCAGCCTGGGTGTGCCCTGAGGAGACCACGCCAGGTGAACGGAGCCACACACACAGACAAAGCCGGCAGCACAGTGAACAGGAGCAGAGGTGCTTGCTGGGATGGGGAGGGTGGCCAGACTGCGGCTGGGACGGGGAGGGTGCTGGAGTGGGTATCCAGCCTCACCTCGGCCCCACCCGCCCGCCCTCCCAGACCAGACACTCACACCCCAGGACCAGACCCAAGCGCGGACCAGGCAGACGCCCTGGCTCAGCCCTCCCTGCTCCCCCCATGCGTCCACCCCGCCCCTAGACAATGCAGCACCCTCCGGACCCCCTACCCACCCCCCAGACGGCGAGCCAGGCGCCCCCACTCCACAGGGTCTCCTAATAACCCCGCACTGGTGCGGCCCGGCCCCTAGACAATGCAGCACCCTCCGGACCCCCTACCCACCCCCCAGACGGCAAGCCAGGCGCCCCCACTCCACAGGGTCTCCTAATGAACCCGCGCTGGTGCGGCCCGGCCCCTAGACAATGCAGCACCCTCCGGACCCCCTACCCACCCCCCAGACGGCGAGCCAGGCGCCCCCACTCCACAGGGTCTCCTAATAACCCCGCACTGGTGCGGCGCGGCCTCCTCTCTCGCCTCCTTCTCCTTTCTTAGCCTAACAGATGGCAGCCACGGCTGTGAACAAAATCTGGCTTTATCCCCGCGCGGCGGCCTTTAAAATGGCGAACATGCATGGCTACATAGATTTGCCCAGAATATGAAGAAAGCAGGGGCTGCCCTCACCACCTTCCCGCAGAGGCCGGGCCTGCCCCAGGGCACTGCGGCCGCCCTCACCGCCTTCCCGCAGAGGCCGGGCCTGCCCCAGGGCACTGCGGCCGGCCTCCACTGCCAGTCCTCCTGCCTCGGCCCCCCGGGAGCCAGGATGGCAGGAGTACCCCTGAAACACCCTGGACACCAGGCCCACTGTGCAGGACTGAGGACCAGCCCCCCAGCCCCCTCAAACCCACCAGGCTGAATGGGAGAAACACCCTCGGGAGAGAGGAGGAGGAGGAAGGAAGAAGGGAAAGGAGGAGAGAAAGGAGAGAAAGAGGAATGAGAGAAGGGGCAGGAGGAGGGAAGGAGAAGAGGAAAGTGGGGGGCAGGGGAGAGGGGAGCAGGAGCAGGTGGGAGACAATGTCCCCCACTCGGTCACAATGTGACCGTTGGCATCCTTCCAGCCTGTGCTCTGCTTGAGCATCTGCTGTGTGCGGGGAGAGGGAGGGCCAGGCTGGCCTCAGCCCCCCATGGAGGGGTGGCAGGGCCCATACCCTTGCTGTCGGGAAGCCCCCAGGATGCTCTGCGCCCCACCCAGCGCGCCTCCCCAGCCCCCGCGGCCCAGACCCGAGTGAGCAGAGATCCCTGCACCCAGCCGCTGGCCTGGCACCACAGTGGCCTCCACTGCTCTGTGCCTCAGTTTCCCAATGTAGCAGAACCTGGGTTCTGCCAGGGCCTGCTCCTTCCCGCCAAGGACAAGGGGAGATTTAAAGGACCAGACAGACAGACAGACAGACACACACACACACACATACACACACACACACATACACATACACACGTACACACATATACATACACACACACGTACACACATACACATACACATATACACACATGTAAACATACACATACACACATGTGCACATATATACACATACGCACATACACACATACACATGTACACATACACATGTACACATACACATGTACACACATACATACACATACACATACACACGTACACATACACACATACACACATATACACATATACATACATACACACATATACACACATACACACATATACACATATACACACATACACACACACACATATACACATACACACACATACACACATATACACACATACACACATATACACATACACGCATACACATACACGCATACACATACACGCATACACACACATATACACATACACACACATACACACATATACACACACACATACACACATATACACACATACACATACACACACATATACACATACACACATACACAAATGTGCACATATACACACATACACACACATACACATACACTCACATACACACATATACACATACACACATGTGCACATATACACACATACACACATACACATACACATACACTCACATACACATACACACATATACACACATACACATACACTCACATACACACATACACGCATACACACATGTGCACATATACACACACACACACACACACACAGCCCCTCCTGACGGGGGCGGGCGGCACGAGGCGGGGAGGGAGGGCTCAGCACCCAGCACCACCCCTCCCCCTCTCTGATTCTTTTTCATCTTTCCCTTTGTACGGCCTCAAGTCTGTCTGTCTTTATTCCCAGGCTCTTTGAAAAACTAAAGAATGAAAGGCTTTGAGGCCGCTTTGTGTCTCCTTTGACGTTATCAGGGAAACAGGAGGGAGCTGAGCAGGGAAGAAAACAAAGGCCCATCGCTTCTGGATCGTGATGGGCAGGGGGCGGACCGGCGCTGTGCCCCAGCTCCTGCAAAGAGGGGGCGCAGCGTGGACACGCACCTGACACGTCACCAAGAACCAAGATCACAGGAAGATCAAAGAGAAGACCAGAGACACCAGAGCCGGCAGGCCCAACCTCAAACACCTGGGCTTCAACCCCCCAGGGCCCGAGGCCCTAACTCCATCCAGGGCACAGGGGCCCTAACTCCATCCAGGGCACAGGGCCCTAACTCCATCCAGGGCACAGGGCCCTAACTCCATCCAGGGCACAGGGCCCTAACTCCATCCAGGGCACAGGGGCCTAACTCCATCCAGGGCACAGGGCCCTAACTCCATCCAGGGCACAGGGGCCTAACTCCATCCAGGGCACAGGGGCCCTAACTCCATCCAGGGCACAGGGCCCTAACTCCATCCAGGGCACAGGGCCCTAACTCCATCCAGGGCACAGGGCCCTAACTCCATCCAGGGCACAGGGCCCTAACTCCATCCAGGGCACAGGGCCCTAACTCCATCCAGGGCACAGGGCCCTAACTCCATCCAGGGCACAGGGGCCTAACTCCATCCAGGGCACAGGGGCCCTAACTCCATCCAGGGCACAGGGCCCTAACTCCATCCAGGGCACAGGGCCCTAACTCCATCCAGGGCACAGGGCCCTAACTCCATCCAGGGCACAGGGCCCTAACTCCATCCAGGGCACAGGGGCCTAACTCCATCCAGGGCACAGGGGCCCTAACTCCATCCAGGGCACAGGGCCCTAACTCCATCCAGGGCACAGGGCCCTAACTCCATCCAGGGCACAGGGCCCTAACTCCATCCAGGGCACAGGGGCCCTAACTCCATCCAGGGCACAGGGCCCTAACTCCATCCAGGGCACAGGGCCCTAACTCTATCAAGGGCACAGGGGCCCTAACTCTATCAAGGGCACAGGGGCCCTAACTCCATCCAGGGCACAGGGCCCTAACTCCATCCAGGGCCCGAGGCCCTAACTCCATCCAGGGCACAGGGGCCCTAACTCCATCCAGGGCACAGGGGCCCTAACTCCATCCAGGGCACAGGGCCCTAACTCCATCCAGGGCCCGAGGCCCTAACTCCATCCAGGGCACAGGGGCCCTAACTCCATCCAGGGCACAGGGGCCTAACTCCATCCAGGGCACAGGGCCCTAACTCCATCCAGGGCCCGAGGCCCTAACTCCATCCAGGGCACAGGGGCCTAACTCCATCCAGGGCCCGAGGCCCTAACTCCATCCAGGGCACAGGGGCCTAACTCCATCCAGGGCACAGGGCCCTAACTCCATCCAGGGCACAGGGCCCTAACTCCATCCAGGGCACAGGGCCCTAACTCCATCCAGGGCACAGGGCCCTAACTCCATCCAGGGCACAGGGGCCCTAACTTGCCCGAGGGCACAGGGGCCCTAACTTGCCTGAGGGCATAGGGGCCTACTTCCACCCAAGGCAGAGGAGGTTAACACGCTGGCGGCAGCAGGGTCTCTAGTAACCTCAGGGCAGAGGCTGACTCCACCGGCCAGGGTCCCTCAGCCACACAGTGACTGTGGGACTCTGCACCCCAGCCCCGCTGGGGAGGACCCCAAGACAGCTCTGCCAAAAGAGGCTTGCCAGGGCACCACTGGAGAAATGGGAGCTTCTTTCTTTCTTAGTTTTTTGTGCCAGTCCTGGGGCTTGCACTCAAAACCTGGGTGGCAGAACAAGAGACTTTTTGGGGGGGCTGGGAAGGTGGCTCAGTGGTAGAGCACTTGCCTTGCATGCCTGAGGCCCTGGGTTCGATTCCTCAGCACCACATAAGCAAAAAGAAAAAAGCCGGAAATGTGCTGTGGCTCAAGTGGTAGAGTGCTAGCCTTGAGCTGAAGAGCTGAGGGACAGCGCCCAGGCCGAGTTCAGGCCCTATGACCAGACCCCCCCAAAAAAGACTTTTTTTTCTTTATTGTCAGATATGGGGCTTAAACTCAAGGCCTGAGTGCTGTGCCTGAGCTCTTTTGCTCGAGGCTAGAGCTCTACCAGGTGAACCACAGCGCCACTCCTGGGCTGGGTTTGAACTGCGATCCTCAGATCTCAGCCTCCTGAGTAGCTAGGATGATAGGTGTGCACCACTGGTGCTCAGCCCAAAACAAGAGCTTTTAATAAACTTTCTAACCCCTCACCCCATCCACAGCCAGGGGTAATTTCTTCACAGGAGTTATAACTGAATGGAGTAATTTACCAACCAAGTAGCTCTGATGAGTGGTTCTAAAAGTCAATCAAATGGTGCTTGGTGCCCGGAGCCAGTGGCCGGCTCACGCCTGCAATCCCAGATACTCAGAAGACAGAGATCTGAGGATCCATGTGGAAGCCAGCCTGGACAGGAAAGTCTGTGAGACTCTTAACTCCAGTATCACCAAAAAGCCGGAAGTGGAGCTGCAGCTCAAGTGATAGAGCTCTGGCCTTGAACAAAAAAGAACAAAAGAATGAACAAAAGAACCCCAGGGACAGCGCCCAGGACTGGTACCAAAAATAAAAAAATAAAAATGAAGCCATGTCAGGACACTGGCCCATGAACTGTCCCCTCCCCCACAGCCCACCTGCCCGCCACTGCGGCCAGTTCAGGTGTGCTGCTGCCCGTCTGGCCCAGCCAGCCTTTCCAGAACCTTCACTGTCTCCCTCTGACTAAACCAGCCTCCCTGCCCCGCACCGAGCAGTTCCAGCCTCAGTGCCTTTGCTCATGCCGTGTCCCTACCAGGCATCCTCTGGCCGGAGTCTGTGCTTGTGGATGTCCTGTCTCTGGACCCCAGCCCGGCTCCGCCCGGCCGCCTGTGGCAGAGGAGAGATGGGCAGCGGCGGCCGAGGGCACACATGCGGCTCCTGGCGGCAGCGGGCTAGCAGTCATCGGGTGTGTGCCTGACGCCGGCCCCGGCCTCACCCCAGCCTCACCCTGACAACCAGCGCCTGAGCGGGCGCGGCGATATTTAGGGTCACTGCTCTGTCGGGGTGCACCTGGATGGAGGTTCATGGAACCCCAATCCGAGAGCCACAGTCTGCCCCAGCCACAGCATGGAGCCGCTGTCCTAGTGGCCGGGGACACGCCCCAGGACCAGTGACACGGCCACCTCACCACAAACCAGGCCTGATCCGCTAGAAGGCCTGGAATTTTCCACCCAGGCACCCCTGCCGACACCTCACCAGAGTCCCAGGGCTGGAACGGCCTGCCAGGCCACACGGGAGCAGAGTGGGGACCCCAGCAGCAACCATCCACCCAGCGGGGACTGCGGGGCCGCTGTCCATCCATGCTGGCTTTGTGTCTCGTCTCTGATCAGCAGCGACCACACATCCTGCAGCCAGCCCCGCTACTTCCCCTGCCTCCCCCAAAGAGCTCTCCCTGTTCGCCTCCACTTTTCTCTGACAGCCCACGCACCCCCAGCAGTTCCTGCACCCGCAGGGCAGTGACCCCATCCCCGGCAAGTCCTGGGGTGGTGTTTTCTGCTCCCGTGCTTTCTGGACCTATCAAGCTGCTATGGCCAGTGAGTGCGCTTCAAAGAGATCTCATCACAGGCCGGCGAGCGAGCACCACATGGGGGAGGGCGGGGGGGGGGGACATACCATCAAGCCAGGATGCCAGCAGTGGCTTGTGACTGTGATCCCAGATACCACGAGTCCAAAGCCAGCCTGGTTAGTTAAGTCTGTGAGACTCCTATCTCCAGTTAACCAGAAAAAAGCCGGAAGTGGAGCTGGAGCTCAAGGAATGATAACCTTGAGAAAAGGAAAAAACAAAAAACGAAACTGGAGAATCTAGGCCCCAAGTTCAAGCCCCAGTACTCACACACACACCAAAAACCCAAACCAACCACGCTGGTAAACTCCCTGCGCGAGTCACAGCTACGGGCCAGGCCCTTTGCCGGCAAGCTGTGCACGGTGTCCACCAGGCAGGGGGGGCCCCTCCGGGAGCGGGTCACGTGGGGAGGGGGCCTGTGCTCAAGGTGGGGGGCTGTGCTCCACAAAGAACAGGGAGGAAGCCTGCTAAAAGCAAGGAAGTGCAGCCGGGCTGCAGGCTGTGGAACTAACTTGCATTAATTAATCTGATCAGCCATGTCCCCCACGTACCCAGGGAACTCCAAAGAGTGCACTGCTGAGAAAATAAGAAGATTAAATCATTAAACCATTAGGAAAAAAAATGGACTCCTCTGAGCACCTGTCTGGGCGGGAGTCGGGAGCACTGGGGCCACAGCGCCCTCTCGTGGGCACAGCCAGCTCTGCCGGCAGCACATGCTCCTAGAGAATGATGGGCGGCAGCGGGAGGCTTTGTGGGCGCCTCAGTTCCCCTGGGACACTGGACAGCCAGCTCCACCCTTCCCGTGGCCATCAGTGGACCCTCCCTTGGGGAGGCTGAGGCCTGAAGGCGGCCATCCAGTCGGGTGGAGGAATGGACTCCTAGGGCCTGCCCCAGCCAGCGACCACGGGGCCCAGGGAAGGGGGGGGTGGTCTCAGGCCCCGCACAGTGAAGTCGGGCAGTGTCCTGAGGCCAGCAAGAACCAGACGGGACTGTCCACCCATGTGAGAGGCCAGGTCAGTGCAGGACTGGACCTGGAACCCGTGTCTGGGCCAGCAGGGGAGGCGCCAGCCTCGGGAGGAGAGGGTCTCATCGCTGGGCCACTCCAGGAAAGCCTGGACGCACAGGCCGTGTGCCGGGGGCTCTGGTGGCAGGGGGCCCGGGCCCTGGCTCCTGTCAGGAGCCGCCCCCCAGAGACGCGGCCTGCGGGGCTCTGGCTCCCACCTCCCCTAAACCAAACCACGCAGCCCAGGGGAGCACAGCGCCCATGGACCGGGAGTCCCCACCTGGACGTCCACAGGCTTCCAGGAGCCGAGCAAGGGCAGGGCAGCGGGCGGGACGAGTCACTCACGTCCACACACACGGCTTCTGCAGGACTTCTCAGTGGCCCGGTGAGTCTCCCCGAGAGGAGCAGTGTGCTGGGCGTCTCCCCCCCACCACACCAAGGGAAGGCACAGGGGTCCTTGACCGAGGGCTGGGGCTCTGGACCCATGCGTAAGAAGCGGGGCTAGAATAACCCCAGCAAGGAATGAAGGCAGAGCACAGATCACAGATGCCAGGCAGGCCCCGCCCCAAGACCCTGTCCCACAGCCCCCCTCCCATGCAGGCCCCACCCCCAGGGTACAGGCCCAGGCCTTTACTGGAAAGTCAGCCGGCCCCCAGCAGGCCAGACGGCAGCCAGGTGAGTTTAACACTGACTTAAGGTTAGGAGTGGCTGGTGGCTCACGCCTGTAATCCTAGCTACTCAGGAGGCTGAGATCTGAGGATCGAGGTTCAAAGCCAGCCTGGGCAGGAGAGACCGTGAGACTCCTATCTCCAATAAACCACCAGGAAACCGGAAGTGGTGCTGTGGCTCAAGTGGTAGAGCGCTCGCCTTGAGCTGAAGAGCTGAGGGACAGCGCCCAGGCCCAGAGTTCAAGCCCCACGACCGACCAAGAAAAAAAAAAGGTTAGGAGTGCTGAGTACACTCCCGCCTCCTGTCCCCACTGGCTGTGTGAGCTCAGGCAGGTTGCATAGCCTTTCTGGGCTTAGCTTCCCCCAGCTGTAGAAGTTGTTAGGAGGGTACGCATGAGGTGACTCCACCCCAGGCTCCGGCAGGAAGAGCTCTGGTGCGGGGCCACAGGACACAATAGGCTGAGCACTGCAGAGCCCGGGGCCTGCCCACAGCCCAGGACCTGCCCGGCCCAGGCGGAGGCCTGCCCACGCAGGGCAACGGGGCTCCTCGCGGGGAAGCACAGGACCAGAGATCCAAGGGCACCGGTCTTCCCTTCTCCCCACACAAGTGCCCGGTGTCCCCACGCAGAGCCCGCCTGCCCCCCACCCCAGGTCTGACCAGGGAAAGGCCAGCCCCGTGCCAGCAGAGAGGTCTGGGCTGGCTGGCCAGATGCTGAGACCAGACAGACAGATGGACAGGCGAACCACTCACTGGCTGGGAGGTGCTGCCGGGGCAGGGAGGGCCCGCAGCTCCACAGATCGCGCGCTGCCGCGGGCTCTGACACCAGGGAACCTCACGGCCTCTGTGGCTGCAGGGCTGCCACGGACACCACCAGACTGGACACCAGCAGACTGGCGTGTGCCCAGCCAGGCCACGGCCCGCTATCTCCACCAGCAGGCTGCGGAAACAGCCCGCTGTGCTGACAGTAGGGGAGGGGACAGTTTCTGTGCGGCTGGGACTCCCTGGGCTGGGACTCCCTGGGCTGGGAGGTCAGTGGGGGCTGGGACTCCCTGGGCTGGGAGGCCGGTGGGGGCTGGGACTCCCTGGGCTGGGAGGCCGGTGGGGGCTGGGACTCCCTGGGCTGGGAGGCCGGTGGGGGCTGGGACTCCCTGGGCTGGGAGGCCGGTGGGGGCTGGGACTCCCTGGGCTGGGAGGCCGGTGGGGGCTGGGAGGCCGGTGGGGGCTGGGAGGCCGGTGGGGGCTGGGACTCCCTGGGCTGGGAGGCCGGTGGAGGCTGGGAGGCCCGTGGGGGCTGGGAGGCCTCTCTGGGAGGGAGGCGGGCAGGCGGGTGGCCGGCAGTGCAGGGCTGTGTCTCCAGGTTGTCAGCTACACAGCAGACTCACCACGAGTGCCCAACTTGTGCCCTGTCTCCAGGACAACAGGAATCAATCCCAAAACAGAGGCGCGAAACAGAGGCGCACAACCTGGGTGGGGGGGGAAGGTGCTCAGCTGCAAGAAGCTTCCATCTTGGTTTGGGTTTTATTATTAATAGGAGGAGCAGGAGGAGGAGGAGGATTTATGGGGGGGTGCCCTGGGACAGGTTCTTGGGGACATAGCCCAGGCTGGCGTTGACCTCACAACCTTCCACCTCCCAAGGGCTGGGATTGTAGGCACACTCCCCAACACTCAGCTCAGTTCTTTCTTTCTTTCTTTCTTTTCTTCCTTTCTTCCTTTCCTTCTTTTCTCCCGTCTCTCTCTTTCTAACATTTTGCAAACACACAAGGTCCATGTCAGCTCCCACAGGCTGGCCAGGTACCTGGTCTGGGGTTGGCTTGGGTCAAGCCCGGGGAACAAGGAAAGGAAGATACAGACCACTTCCAAGGACATCAACTATACACAAAGACTGGGCAGAGGGCACGAGTAGTCCCACAGCGCAGGGGCAGAGGCCAGAGGATGGCCAGTCTGAAGCCAGTCTGGGCTCAGAACAACTCCAAATGCCTGCGACCGGCGGCTCCCGCCTGCCATCCCAGCTACTCAGGAGGCTGAGATCTGAGGGTCACCGTTCAAAGCCAGCCCAGGCAGGAAAGCCCAAGAGACTTTTATTTTCAATGAACCACCAAACAGTCGAAATAGAGGGCTGGCTCAAGTACTAAGAGCATTAGCCTTGAACAGAAAAGCTAAGGGTCCGCGCACCCACCCTGAGTTCATGCCCCAGCACCAGCAAAAAAAGAAAAGAAAAACACCACCAAGTAGTAGGAAGTAACAAACGCTGCAGATTGAATGACTACAGCAAGGCTGTGTTCTGCGGTGCCTGCCAGGAAAGGGGGGCGGGGGGAGCGGGGCGGGGGCCAGGAGCCCCCTTTCCTGTGTATGGCGCTGGGGATTGAACCCAGGACTTTGTGTGCGCTGAGTGCACTTCTTACTAAAATAATTGTCTCAAATAAATGCAAGCAAGGGGGGGTGGGGGGGCCCTCCTCCTCCTCACACCTGTTTAGGAGCTAAAAGAATGGTTCCCCTTTTCACTGCAGGGGGATGGAGAGGGGTGTGCCCCTTGGACCGCGGTGGAGTCTACAGAACAGAGCATCCATCTGGTGCACGGAGGACAGCATCTCAGAGAAAGGACAGCAGGCGCTCCGCTTGCTGCCAGCGGTTGCTGGGTCTTTCTAGCAGCTTTAAGGAAAGTGTGAGTCTTCCTCCGGAAAAAGGAAGGAGCTGGTGATAAGGTGATAAATGCCACACTCCCTGTGGGGAGCCCGCCAGGAACTGCCCCACTCACGGCCTGGAGGTCCCCACTCAGGCCAGGGAGACACTTCCCCTGGCCTGCTGGAGATAGTGCCCACATTACCCCTCCCCCACCCCAGCACGGGCCTGGGTGCCGTCTCACCAAAGGAGGGCACCCCACCACAACCTGTCCAGCCTGGTGTCCCACACGCTGCCCCCCCCCCCCCCGCCTCTGGTGACAGACTCCATATCCTGGCCCTGGCCAGGGACCCGTGGAGCTGCCTGGGCCATGTCTAGCATACCTCGTGACCCCACGATGCACACCCAGTCGGGGCCCAGCGGCTGTGCCTCACCCCGGCCTCTGAGCTCCTCACGGCCAGAGCAGGAGAGCGGGTCCCGGGAGCCCCCAGTGCCCACCCCACGACTAACCTCAGCTCAGCCCAGTTCTACCTAACTATTCAAAGGTCTCCCATTGAGAGAGGTTCCGGCGGGCACTGTAGTGCAATGCCTGAAGGCCAGCGCTCAGGGACTGAGCAGAAGAATCAAACGTTCAAAGCCAGCTTAAGGGGGAAAAAAGGTGTAAGGTCCGCTCCTGGATGGCGAGCAGACTCCACCCTCCTCACAGCAAAGTCTCCACCCAGTACCTGCGTTACCTAGGCAACTGGGACACCTGGAAGAGGTCACATCTGAATTTGATGTGGCCACACCTTTCTCCGCCCTTACCCTAGAGAAGGCCCAGCCCAGGCCCAGACGCCCTCTCTCTGCTCTCTCTGCTCTTTTCTAGCTCTTTTCTCACTCTTTCCTCTCTTTCCCAGCTCTCTCTCATTCCCAGGCCTTTTGCCAGCCGCGTGGGTGCCAACCTTGCCTGGTCCCAGCAGGTCTACTGAATAAACCTACCCCTTACCTGAATACCACGTGCCTGGTGCAGTTCTTACTCGGCTACCTCTTTTTAAAAACCTAACCAAAGGTACCAAGCTTCTGTCTCAAAACAAAATAGACCTAAACCACCCAGGAGGCAGGGATCGGAAGGATTGTATTTCAAAGCCAGAAGGGACGCCACTGTCGTCCACTTCAGCGGGGCCCAATGCCTGGGGCTGCCTGGCCGCAGGGGCTGCGAGAGCGGGCGGCCCGAGGCCCGGCCTGAAAAGAGCATGTGCAACCCTGGGGCTGCGGGCGAGGCCGACCTCCATCCACAGACAGGGGAGGCCCTCCCCAGCGGGCCACACACAGCGCCGACACGGGAGGCCCTCCACACACAGCGCCGACACGGGAGGCCCTCCACACACAGCGCCGACACGGGAGGCCCTCCACACACAGCGCCGACACGGGAGGCCCTCCACACACAGCGCCGACACGGGAGGCCCTCCCCAGCGCCGACACGGGAGGCCCTCCCCAGCGGGCCACACACAGCGACACAGTCCATACCACACACACACACAGCCTTGTGCAACAGAGCTGAGGGACCGCACCCAGGCCCCAAGTTCAAGCCCCAGGACTGGCAAAAAAAAAAAAAGAGAGAAACATAACAGGCCGGCCAGCCAGAACTACATGCGGTGCTGGGAGGAAGGCAGGTGCGGTGGGGGGGGCAGGTGCTGGGAGGAGGGCAGGTGCGGTGGGGGGGCAGGTGCGGGGGGGGCAGGTGTGGTGGGGGGGCAGGTGCGGGGGGGCAGGTGCGGTGGGGGGGGCAGGTGCGGGGGGGGCAGGTGCGGGGGGGGGCAGGTGCAGGAGGGAGGCAGGTGCGGGGGGGGCAGGTGCGGGAGGGGGGGGCAGGTGCGGCGTGGGGGGGCAGGTGCGGGGGGGGCAGGTGCGGGGGGGGGCAGGTGCGGCGTGGGGGGGCAGGTGCGGTGGGGGGGGCAGGTGCGGGAGGGGGGGCAGGTGCGGGGGGGGGCAGGTGCGGGGGGGGCAGGTGCGGGGGGGGCAGGTGCAGGGGGGCAGGTGCGGGGGGAGGCAGGTGCGGGAGGGGGGGGGCAGGTGCGGCGTGGGGGGGCAGGTGCGGGGGGGGCAGGTGCGGGGGGGGCAGGTGCGGGGGGGCAGGTGCGGTGGGGGGGCAGGTGCGGGAGGGGGGGCAGGTGCGGGGGGGGCAGGTGCGGGGGGGGGGCAGGTGCGGGGGGGGCAGGTGCAGGGGGGCAGGTGCGGGGGGGGGCAGGTGCGGGAGGGGGGGGGCAGGTGCGGCGTGGGGGGGCAGGTGCGGGGGGGGCAGGTGCAGGGGGGCAGGTGCGGGGGGGGGCAGGTGCAGGGGGGCAGGTGCGGGGGGGGCAGGTGCGGGAGGGAGGCAGGTGCAGGGGGGCAGGTGCGGGAGGGAGGCAGGTGCAGGAGGGAGGCAGGTGCAGGGGGGCAGGTGCGGGGGGGCAGGTGCGGGAGGGAGGCAGGTGCGTGAGGGGGGCAGGTGCGGGAGGGGGGCAGGTGCAGGAGGGAGGCAGGTGCAGGGGGGCAGGTGCGGCGTGGGGGGGCAGGTGCGGGGGGGGGCAGGTGCAGGGGGGCAGATGCAGCGGGGGGCAGGTGCGGGGGGGGGCAGGTGCGGGGGGGGGGCAGGTGCGGGAGGGAGGCAGGTGTGGGAGGGGGGCAGGTGCGGGAGGGAGGCAGGTGCGGGAGGGAGGCAGGTGCGGGAGGGAGGCAGGTGCAGGGGGGGCAGGTGCGGGGGGGGCAGGTGCGGGGGGGGGCAGGTGCGGGAGGGGGGCACGGAGGGGGGCGGCAGGTGGCACAGCTGTACCCACACTGCCCTGCATCTGTTTCCTCTGCTCTGAAGACAACCAAGCACGCAGCCTGCGCGCACTGCCGTGCCGCCTGGAGTTTGTGCTGTCCCCAACCTGAGAAGCAGGGTCTCAGGACCGGGTGATGACCCTGGGGACCCAGACACACAGACAGAGGGGCTCCAGGCCGCCCATCCTCCCACCCTGTGGCAGGGGCTGAGATTCGGCCCCGCCAGCAGCCGGCCCAAGGTCCAGAGTTCCAGGGAAGCAGGTGCCAGGGCCGCAGACTGCAGGCCCCTCCCTCCCACCAAAGCCCCGCCCCGGGGGGCTGCGGCCCAGCCTATGGCCACTCCTCTGCTGCTGGGGTTTTCGCTCACTCACAAGTTCTCTTCAGCGGCTCCTGTTGCTTTACAAGTCACTTCATTAGCTTTAGAACCAAATAATCCCATTACAGAGGACTTGATTAGCTCATAAAATTATGTGCACGCTGACAAATATTTATTGAGCAAGCTGTACCCTGCCCAGTATATTACCCTAAGAGGAAATAATTTACTTAGCTAATGATCACAAATCCTTTCATTTAATTCTGTCTTCAATGTGTTTAATTTTCCCACAAGTGGAACGCACACCTCCCATCGAGCCGTCAAACCGTGAGAACACTGTGTGGTGGCCCATGCCTGTAATCCCAGCGCTCAGGAGGCTCTGGCAGGAGCCTCGCGTCACAGCAAGCTCCCCCTGCTGCTGGTTAGGAAAGCCGGGCACAGAGAGGTACAGAGACCAGCCCGGTGCCAACCAGCAAATGGCAGGCAGGCCAAGCAGAGCCCCACAGGGCGGCCCCTCCTCCGGTGCTCGGGAGAGGCCGGGAGGAGACGTGGCCTAGGAGGGTCTCTGCCCAGCTGCAGCAGACTCGGGACTTGTTAAATAGTGTTAGCCTGCCTGGGATCTAAACGCAGGACTTCTCCCCTGCTGGGGGCTCTACAAGGTCTCCACCTTCCCAGCTTTGGGCTACATCTCTCTGGCTGAGTCTCAGGGCCTGTTTCCAAACAATGTCACGTCCCGGTGACCCCACCCCACACTGCCACCACACGGAGACCCCTTCCACGAGGGCCTTCCCCATCCCCCGGCCCGCGGGCACTGGCACGGCCACGCAGCTCAGTGCTGCCACCTGCTGTTTCTTCCCAGAAACACAGCCTCCTGGTGTCCAGTGTCTTGGAGCCCCCCACCCAGACCGCAGCGGAGGGGCACAGAGCTCTCCCCGTTTGTTCCTGAGGCCCAGGGCCTGCACACACACACTGACCCTTCCAGCGTGGGAACCTGCCGCCCTCCTGCTTCCGGAGAGCTCCAGAATCTAACTGAGAGCCTTTGCAAGGCTCGAGCTTTATTAGACGACCTGGCAGGTGAGACCTTGCTTGCTAACCCTTTGCTAACCCTTTGCTAACCTTTGCTAACCCTAACCGGTCCCGGGGCTTGAACTCAGGGCCTGGGAGCTGTCCTTCAGCTTTTTTGCTCAAGGCTGGCACTGTACCATTTGAGCCACAGCTCCATTTTCAGCTTTGAGCTGGTTAATTGGAGATAAGAGCTTCACTGGATCCCTCTCCCTCTCTCCCTCCAGTATGGGGAGGGGAGGTGGTGGTGCTTGAATTCAGTACCTTCCACTCTTGCTTAGCCTTCTTTCAGCTGGTGCTCACCACTTGAACCATACCTCCAGCCCAACTCTTTGCTAGTGAATGGAGATGGAGGCTCAGGACTTTTCTGCCACAGGCTTTGAACCTCAGTCCTCCGACTTTCCTGCCCAGGCTGACATTGGTGAAAGCGAAAGGTCACGGACACACATACACACACACACACACACACACACACACACACACACCCTCTGACCTCGCTGCACACACACACACACACACACACACACACACACACACACACACACACACACACACACACACACACACACACACACACACACACACACACACACACACACACACACACACACACACACACACACACACACACACACACACACACACCCTCTGACCTCGCTGCTCACCCAGCCTGGGAAAGAAGCACCAGGTGCCCTTGTGGCGTCAGCCGGTCCTCTGCTCAGGCCAGGCCTGGGCCCTGGCACAGCCTCAGTGAGCCACACGCGCGGCCCTGGCCCTCCCAGACGCTGCTCTAGGGGCTTCCTCGCTTCCCAGGTGGTCTTCTATTAATACTGTCCGCAGTGTGGACTCCTGCAGGCCTCATAGGGAAGGGTAATGTTAACAAGGAGGGGTGCTGTAGCTCACACCTGTAGTCCTAGCCACTCAAGAGGCTGACATATGAGGACTGTGGTTCAAAGCCTGGGGCGGAAAAGTCCTCAGCCTCCGTCTCCATTCACTAGCAAAGAGTTGGGCTGGAGGTATGGTTCAGGTGGTGAGCACCAGCTGAAAGAAGGCTAAGCAAAAGTGGGAGGTACTTAATTCAAGCACCACCACCTCCCCTCCCAGGACAGGAGGGAGAGAGGGAGAGAGAGAGGGAGAGGCAGAGGGATCAAATTAAACTCTGGGCAAGATGTCCCTCAAATTCCATTAATACCAAAAGTGAACTGTAATTTATACCACAAATAACTCACACACGCCATGTGCGCAGTCTGCCTGCCGCAGGCACCTGGGGCAACCTGAGAGGCAGCCAGCGGGGCCGCGGCTCGCTCCTCTCTCCCACAGATGCTTCCAGAAGCATCGAGACTGAAGCAAGCAAGTCCTGTGAGCTGTAAAGTCTCTGCGCCCTCTCTAGCTCCTCAGTGACTTCTCACTGAAGTCTGGCTGATTAGGAATTGCAAGTGTTCCAGTGGAAGCAGGCACTGGAGTGGGAATCTTTTCACAGGAATGGGCTTCTTGTGAAACTAGGAAGCCAGAAAGATGGCTTGACATGGCTGATTTGTTGGCTGGCAAGTAAGGGTTAAAAAAAAAATGCCACCAGGTGCTGGTGGCTCACGCCTGTAATCCTAGCTACTCAGGAGGCTGAGATCTGTGGATTGCAGTTCAAAGCCAGCCCAGGCAGGAAAGTCCATAAGACTCTTATCTCCAATAAACCACCAGAAAACCGGAAGTGGCGCTGTGGCTCAAGTGGTAGAGTGCGTGCCTTGAGCTGAAGAGCTGAGGGACAGCACCCAGACCCAGAGTTCAAGCCCCATGACTGACAAAAATAAAATAAACAATGCCAAGCTGGTTTCATGAGATCTAATCTAACCACGCTTGGGTTCCAGTACCCAGGACAAGCCAAGGAAATTGCAGGAGCCACTCCATGTCCTGAGCACCTCCAGCAGGCCAAGAGACGCCGTGCCCACCAGGGCTGGTCTCCGCTCCCAGCATGTAGCTCACTGGCCGGGACGCGCCTGCTGCTCTGCCAATCCCCTGAAGTAGCACCGGAGATGCAGAGTTTAGTAAGTTAAAAGATGTCTGTGCCAGTGCTCCCGTGGTCATCCCGGCTACTCAAGAGGCTGAGATCTGAGGATCTCGGTTGGAAGCCAGTCTGAGGAAGAAAAGTCCACAGTGCTCTTATCTCCAATTAACCAGCAAAAGTCAGAAGTGGAGCTGCGGCTCAAGTGGTAGATTGCCAACTTGAAAGCAAAAGCTCAAGGACGGCAACTAGGCCGTGAGTTCAAGCCCCAGGACTGGCACTAAATAAACAAATATATGTTTTCCAGGCTCTGGGCAATGTAATAAACAGTAACTCTACCCACTGGGAGAGAAACCCATTTTCCTAACAAATAAGCGTGTTGGAGCTGCGTGTTCACGAGTGCGTAGAGTGGGTCCCGGTGCCCGGTGCCCAGTGCCCAGCACAGCCACAGGACAGAGCACTGTTAAACCATCCCAACAGGTGTCCCCACTAACTTCCGACAAACACCCCTTAATCTGGCCGCCAGACAGGAGCACCACACACAGCAAGACTCAGGCTATGCACAAATATTCATTTTGACGAAGACAAGAATTTCAGATAGAGTGTCTCTAATGAGAGGGGGCCAGAAGAGGGGAGTCATTCTTCTGTGTCCCCCCAAAGGTCAGCAGTTATGAGGCTAGGCACTGTTGAGGTTACGGGGATCTTCATCTCCTACTGCAGATACCATATTTCAGTAAGCAACAACGAAGAAAGTCCGGGCGGCAGCAGGCACTGTGGCTCACGCCTGTGATCCCAGGTTCTCAAAAAGCTGAGATCTGAGGATCACAGTTCAAGGCCAGCCCCGGCAGACAAATCCAAGGGACTCTTGTCATCAATTAAACGCCCAAAAAGCCAGGAGTAGAACTGTGGCTCAAGAGGTAGAGCAACCAGCCTTGAGTGAAAAGCTCAGGGACAGCGCCCTGGCTCTGAGTTCAAGCCCTGGAACTGGCACAACAGAAAGAGAAGCAAAGGAATCCCAGTAGGGTACAGGTCACTCCCTGAATGGTAAAATGCACCTCCAGCCCACAATGAGAGAGGCTGGAGTTGAAGATTATAATCACTACAATCATCCGAGGAAATGTAACGGAGCCCCACCCAAAGCCCTTCAGAGTTGCTCCCTTTCAGGGAGAGGAAAACCAGGCCTCGGTTTCCAGGAGTCCGGCTCACCGGGCCCAGCCCACCTTGCTGCCCATCCTCTCCCCAGAGCCACAGTCCCCTGAGATGTGGGCCCTGCTCAGGGAACAGCTGGGGAGGACAGGGGTCTCCCGCAGCTGGGCAGCAGAGCCAGACCCAGCATGAGAGCCCAGGGCTCAATCCCAGCAACAGGTAAGAAAAAGTCAGGGTTTGGAGGAAGGGGATGTAATTGTCTCATTTGGCTGCAGAGTCTGCAGAGAACCTTGTAGCTGGCGCCTCCTATCCAATATTCTAGAAACTGGGCTCCCATCCATCCTCTGCTCACATCCCTCCACTTCCCAGTTTCTTCCCACCAGACTAGCCTGGGGTCTGAGCCTGAAGCTGATGCCTGTGCCTGGGACCTGAGCCCGGGGCTTGAGCCCTGAGCCCGATCTTGGAGTCTGAAGGCCGAGGCCTGAGCCTGGATCCTGGGGCCTGGGGCTGGAGCAGGTGCGCTCACCCCAGCTCCCAGCCTGCTCTGCCTGCAGATATGCAGAAGGATCGGCAGGAGCCGGGCTCCTCGTGTGCCATCTCCTGACACCCCGCCCCAGGAGGCCGCGCGGCCCCCTTCCTGTCCAGGATCCCGGGGAACTGAGAAGAATCAGCACTCGCTGAATTCCCTCCAGGGACGCGGGGCACCCCTGTGTGCGTGTAACTGGGTGGCCTCTCCCTCTGCTGGCATGGGGTGCACAGAGCTTCAGGGGCCTCCCTCGACTCTGGCAGCTGAGACCCTGAGGCCCGGCTGCCCAACCTCCACGTGGAACTCTTAAGACTGTAAAAAGGCGGCCAGGTGGAGGGGAGGCATGGCTCAAGTGGTACAGTGCCAGCCTTGAATGAAAAGGCAAAGAGAAAGCAAGAGGCCCCGAGCCCAAGCCTCAGAACCAAGACAAGACAAGAGAAAAGTGGAGCGAGTCCAGCCAGCACGGGCGCCCCCGTTCAGGGCAGCTACCCTGCAGAGCCAGCGTCCCCAGGCTTCATAGCCCCCCGGGCCCACCCCGGGCCTCTGGGCCACCAGGAGCAAGCCCAGCCCTGACCGCCACAGTGCCTGCGGACAGGCTGGGGGCAGGCCGTACCCTTCCTGCTATGAACAGGGGAAGGGGACCTGACAGGTGCCCTGCAGTGCACAGCAAGTCCGACCTTGTCGTGGGGGACGGCCGTCACCCCGGCCCTCCCAGCGCAGCGCAGCCCGTGCAGCCGGCGCGGCTCGTACGGGGCTTCCGTGCTGATGGAGGGGCTGTGAGGGGGGCGTTCACCACCTCCAGCCCCTGGCAGCACTGGTTCTTTTGAGACAGGGGATTAGGTCCCATCTGAGCCCTACTCCTGGACCACAGATCCTCCTATTTCAGGTTTCCTGTCGTTGCCGGGACTACAAGTGTGTACCACCATGCCCAGCTTCTTTGGTTAAAATGGAGTCTTGCAGGCTTTTTTTTTTTAAACCTGGGTCAACTTAGAATCTTAGTCTCCAGATCTCAGCCTTCTGAGTAGCCAAGATGACAGGCATGCGCCACCGGCACCCAACCTAGTTTCTGTCTTGTCTTGTTTTATTAAGTCATTTATATAGAAACTTCCTTTATGATTTTCTCCAAGGAATAAGTGCACCTGGCTCTGGGGTCTAGGTCCCCTGAGAAACTGTGACTGAGGGTGATCAAGAACCCACCTAGAAAGCTCAAGTTTCTGAGTGAAAGAGAGGAAGGAAGGAAGGAAGGGAGAAAGGGAAAAAGGGGAGAAGAAATAAAAGAAAGGAAGAAAGAGAAAGAAAGAAAGAAAGAAAGAAAGAAAGAAAGAAAGAAAGGAAGGAAGGAAGGAAGGAAGGAAGGAAGGAAGGAAGGAAGGAAGGAAGGGAGAAAGGGAAAAAGGGAAAAAGGGAAAAAGGGGAGAAGAAATAAAAGAAAGGAAGAAAGAGAAAGAAAGAAAGGAAGGAAGGAAGGAAGGAAGGAAGGAAAAAAGAAAGACAGACAGACATGTGCCCGCCCCATCCTGGCATGGTCTCCAGGCCCCAGCAGCCTCCTGGCCGGCGGGGAGAGCTGACTGCTCTGCTGGGCCTTCCATGCTGGGCCTCTCTGGAGGCTGTTTGGCCTCTGGAGACATCAAGCTGTGGCTGTCCCTGCCTGCCTGAGGCCAGCTGGGCCTCTGGACTGTCCTTCAAGGTCACAGGAAGGGGTCAGCTCAGGGAATCCCCTGCACCTGCTCCTCCTCCTCTGGCAAGGCTGAGTCAGGATTCTGGTGCCCTGGCCTCTGGGGTCCCCACGCCTTGTGTGAGGTTCTGGGGGGACAGTTAGGTGTCCCCAACTATTTTTCCGAGGGTCACAGCCGGTGGGTTCCCCTTCCCGAGCTCTTGTGGTGCTGGGGACTGGGAGCCTAGGTCACCCTGGGGAGTGGGGCTCACTGTGGGGTACTGCTGCACCCCTGGCTCACCCCACATCCCCAGCACCCCCTCCCAGCCCCCTCACCCCACCAGCCAGGGTGGGCCATGCCCACGGCCGGCACCGAGCTGCGGCCGGCACCGAGCTGCACCCGCCCCTCCCCCGGGGTCCCCGCTCAGGAAGTGTCCAGTCACGTCCGCTCTCTCCAGTCCACCCAGGGCTGGCTAACACGGAAGGAAATGAATCCGGCTGCAGCTGGGGGAGAGGGCCAGGAAGCCCCCTCCCCCCTCCTGCCCCCTGGTCATTCCCTGCAGACAAGGGCCCCAACCACAGCCAGGAGAGCGTTGCCATGGCAACAGGCCAGCCGCCCCACTGGCGGCCCTGCTGCTCTCATTACTCGACCTTATGATCATTATTCACTCTCCTCCCCTCCCTCACTGCCCCGCCCCAACTGCCCCTCCCTTCTGCCTTGAAGACCAGTTAGGCACTGCGGCCTTCTGGTTGCGATGGGCACCCCAACCTCGGGAACCAAAACAGGGGACTCCTAAGTCACTGACAGCAAAGCCCTCAGCATCTGGCTCCAGCTGTGGCCTGCATCAGGAGGGAGGGCAGCCCAGCCCTCATCTTCCAGGCACACATCCATTCATAAAAGCAATGGGGAAGCCAGGCACCCATGGCTCACGCCTGTCAGCCTAGCTACTCAGGAGACTGAGATCTGAGGATCACGGTTCAAAACCAGCCTGGGAAGGAATGTCTGTGAGACTCTTACCTCCAATAAAAACCAGAAGTAGTGCTGGTCCTGAGCTGAAGAGCTGAGGGACAGCGCCCAGGCCCAGAGTTCAGGCCCCTCAACAGACAAAAAAAAAAAAGCTGTAAATAGAGATGTGGCTTAAATGGTAGTGCACCAGCCTTGAGCAAAAAAGCTGAGGACAGTGTCCAGGCCCTGAGTCAGACCCAGGATGGTGCATGCACATGTATGTGTACACACATGTGTGCGCGTGCACGCGCGCACACACACACACACACACACACACAGCCATAGCCATCCAGCACAGGACGCAGCCTGGCTGTTGTGCAGAGCAGTTCTTTCTCTGGTTTTGCTACACTTCAACACCAACTTCACCCCTTTGGAGGCCTCCCCTGTGCACCCTTCTGACCACCCAAAGTGACTGGCCTGGTCACACACCATGACTCCTGCTCTAGCCCTGGCCAGGGTGTCACCTGCACTGCCCAGGCCCTGACCCGCAGCATCAGACATGGCGCCAGTTCCACAGAATGAGCCGGTTTCACAGACTGCCGGGTCTGACCGCGCACACCTCACGAGGATTTAGCAATACTACTGAACATACTAGTAGGCTGAGGCCAAACGATCACTGAATCCAAGAGTTCAGGGCCAGCTTGGGCAACGGAATCGGGAGGGGTGATTTGACTTTCTTTTTTTTTTTTGTCGGTCGTGGGGCTTTATTGGTGGTTTATTGGAGATAGGAGTCTCACGGTCTCTCCTGCCAGGGCTGGCTTTGAACCGTGATCCTCAGATCTCAGCCTCCTGAGTAGCTAGGATTACAGGCGTGAGCCACCAGCGCCTGGCGGGAGGGGTGATTTGAGAGTATAATTTTCCCAAAGCATTAAAAGGAACCTAGATGATTCACCCCCACAGGAGTGGGGGAGGGAAGGTGGTTGACACAAGCCTAAGATTAAAGTCAGCCCCGAGCTCTCCGCTCGGCCAAGAGGCAGGTGGGGCCAATTTGCTGGAGAGCTCCCAAGGAACCCTGGAGGCAGAGATAAAGCCCTGCCCTGGGGAACAGAATGATCTAATTCAGATGAAAAGTCTGGGGGTGGAGGGGCTGCCCCGGTGTCCCTAGTCTGCAATGGGGCTACTTGGGAAATGGGGACAGTGGCTAGATGCCAGTCTGAACCTGAAAGTTTTGGAACCTGGCTCTCAGCTGTTATCTGAGCTCTGTGGGAAGCACAGAGGCTGAGCACAGTAGCTCATACTTATAATCCCGGTGACACCACAGATCCAGCCAGGCTGGGCACAGAGCAAGACCCTACCCTGAAAATAACCCACGGGAGCTGGGTGCCCAAGGCTCACACCGTAATCCTAGCTACTCAGGGGGCTGGGATGTGAGGTTCATGGTTCAAAGCCAGCCCCGGCAGGAACGTCCAAGGCCGTCTTATGTCCAATCAGCTGCCATAATGCCAGAAGTGGCGCTGTGGCTCAAGAGGTAAAGCGCCAGCCTCGAGTGACAAGCCAAGGGACAGCGCCCAGGCCCCGAGTTCAAGCCCCGGTGAAGGCACAAAAGCAAACAAAACAAGAGCTCCCTGGGCTGTTTTTCCACAGACCCCTCAGCCGGGTGTAGCTGCCTCCACTCCCTAGCAGGGCAGCCCTGTCCCTGCGGCCCTCCCCACCCCCTGCCCTCCCCACCCCCACCCCCTGCCCTCCCCACCCCTGCGGCCCTCCCCACCCCCACCCCCCTGCCCTCCCTCCCCCCTCCCTCCCCCCTCCGACCCCCACCCGGAAGCGCACGGGGGCCCGCGCCAGGAGGTGGAGTGAACCGTGGCGGACGCCCGGCCCGAGGCCCGGCCGCCTCCCGCTCTGGCCCGGCGACCCCCGCGCGCCGGGGCCCGCACCGCCCGCACCGCGGGCCCGCACCCCGCGCAGGCGGGGGTCGCCGCGAGGTCGCCGCCGGGCCGGGCGTCGTGGACGAGGCCGCGCGGGACCGAGGCGGGACCGAGGCGGGACGGCGGGCCCGCAGCCCGGCCCGGGCCGGCCGACTCACCCTCGCGCGCCTTCTTCCTGCGGGCCAGCGTGCCGCCCAACTTGCCCAGGAACGACTCGTCCTTCCTCATCCCGCCTCGGAGCGGGGCCGCGGCCACCAGCACGGCCGAGTGCGCGGGCCGGCCGGGAGGGGCGGCGGGCCGGGAGGGCGGGAGGGGCGGCGGGGCGGGAGGGGCGGGAGGGGCGGGGCGGGAGGGGCGGCGGGGCGGGAGGGGCGGCGGGGCGGCGGGGCGGGAGGGGCGGCGGGGCGGGAGGGGCGGGGAGGGGCGGGGCGGCGGGGCGGGAGGGGCGGCGGGGCGGGAGGGGCGGCGGGGCGGGGAGGGGCGGCGGGGCGGGAGGGGCGGCGGGGCGGGAGGGGAGGGGCGGGACGGCGGGAGGGGTGGGGAGGGGCGGGAGGGGCGGGGAGGGGCGGCGGGGCGGGAGGGGAGGGGCGGGAGGGGTGGGAGGGGCGGGGAGGGGCGGGACGGCGGGAGGGGTGGGGAGGGGCCGGGAGAGGCGGGGAGGGGAGGGGCGGGGAGGGGCGGCGGGGCGGGACGGCGGGAGGGGCGGGGAGGGGAGGGGAGGGGAGGGCTGGGAGGGGCGGAGCGGCCCCGCCCCGCCCCGCCCCGCCCCAGGCCACGCGAGGGCCCCCCCCCCGCTAGGCCACGCCCAGACCAGCCCCGCCCCTCGTGGGCCTCGCCCAGCGGCGCCCCGCCTCTCACGGGGCCCTCCCGGCTCAGCCCCGCACCTCATTGGCCGCTCCCGGCTCAGCCCCGCACCTCATTGGCCGCTCCCGGCTCCCATCTCCCCTCCCCCACCGGCGGGGACCTGACCCAGGGACCCTGGTGCGGGCCGGCCGGGAGCCCGCGCTGCAGCCCCGCAGGTGCGATCGGGAGCCTGAGGGAAGACGGGCAGGCACCGTGACCCCAGCGTGACCCCGGCGTGACAGCCAGGGTGAAGCCAGGGTGACAACGCTCACGGAAGAGAGGAGATGGGGAGGGCCGTCACCACTGGTCGTGGGTGACACTGCTTCGTGTGTGCGCACGGTGGCTCGGGTATAGCGCTGGCCTACCAGGCCTGAGTCCCTGGGTTCGATTCCCCAGCACCCATACCCCGAAAATCCGGAAGTGCCGCCGTGGCTCAAGTGGTAGAGCGCTGGCCTTGAGCTGAAGAGCTGCGGGACGGCGCCCCGCCCAGCGTTCATGGACTCCCCTGCCCGGGCTGGCTTTGAACCGCGATCCTCAGATCTCAGCCTCCTGAGTAGCTGGGATGTCAGGCTGGGCCACCGGCGCCCGGCTCTTTGTTTCTTTCTTTTTTTGTCCATCGTGGGCCTGAACTCTGGGCCTGGGCGCCGTCCCTCAGCTCTTCAGCTCAAGGCCAGCGCTCGCCATACCACTGAGCCACCTTCCCGGCCCCGAGGCTGAATCTTTAAAGCCTAAGTGCTGCTTGATTCTGGAGTGTCCCATTTCGCGTTCAGCGTGTGAGACCACGCTGGTCTAGGCGGCCATCGTGCCGGGGCGTGGACTGTGGAGTAACAGAAATGTACCGCTCTGTTCTCAGAGGCCAAGCCGTGCGTGCTCGGCTGCCACTCGGCGGGTGCGGGGCCCGCGCCCGCGCCCGTCCCCAGGCCCCTTGGAATACCCTGGCCATGCAAGCCGGCCATCTCCAGCGACCGCGGCCTGCGCCTCCAGGCGGCCTGCTCCCCGTGCACACACGTCTGCGTCCGTGCTCCCCGTGCGTGCACATCCGTGTCCACGTCCACGCTCCCCTGCGCGTCCACGCTCCCCGTGCGTGCACATCCGTGTCCACGTCCACGCTCCCCTGCGCGTCCGCGCTCCCCGTGCGTGCACATCCGTGTCCACGTCCACGCTCCCCTGCGCATCCACCCTCCGCGTGTACGCACACGTCTGCATCCGCGCTCCCCGTGCGTGCACATCCGTGTCCACGTCCACGCTCTCCTGCACATCCACGCTCCGTGTGCACGCACATCCGTGTCCACTCTCCCTGTGCGCAATCCGCATCCACGCTCCCTGTGCACGCACATCGGTGTCCATGTCCACGCTCCCTGTGCATGCAGTCCACGTCCGCACCCTGTGTGTGGGTGTAGTATGTCTGCACCACCCCACACGCGTGCATGTCTGTGTCCGCGTCAACACTTCCCATGTGTGCACATCTGTGTCCACGTCCGCGTGCCCCGTGCGCGCGCGTCCGCGTCCACGCTCCGGTGCTGGAGGCAGGATGGCGGCCCCAGGGCCCTGCGTTCAGCTCCCAGCACCGACTAGTCGGAGCCCCGCGCTCCAGACGGACTGGAACAGAGCCGGAGGGGAGCGGCAGAGCCCGGACCGGGTGCCACTTAGGGAGGTGGAGGGCCGGCGGGGCCTCGAGGCCTCGCGCCGCTCGACGGCCCGATTTGGGGGTCACACCCAAGCCGGGGGAACCGAAAGATCCAGAAATGAGCCACTGCATCCGCTGTCCTGGCCGTTGTGGCCTCGGGGCTGGACGGGAGGCAGCCCCTGCTGAGAGGCCTTGGGAGGCCCGCAGGGACGGGGGAGGGCGGCCTTTGGACATTGGGGGGGAGGAGGGGCCGGGGACGGCGGGGGGGGGGGAGGGAGGGCGGCCCGGGCACGGCGGGGGGGGGGAGGGAGGGCGGCCCGGGCACGGCGGGGGGGGAGGGAGGGCGGCCCGGGCACGGCGGGGGGGGGGGAGGGAGGGCGGCCCGGGCACGGCGGGGGGGGAGGGAGGGTCCCTGTGGGCACGGCGGGGGGGGGGAGGGAGGGCGGCCCGGGCACGGCGGGGGGGGAGGGAGGGTCCCTGTGGGCACGGCGGGGGGGGGGAGGGAGGGCGGCCCGGGCACGGCGGGGGGGGGGGGGAGGGTCCCTGTGGGCACGGAGGGGGAGGGCGCCCCCCGCGGCTAAGTGCTCGGTGAATAATTGACGGCGGCCCCCCCCTCCCCGGCGGTGGCTAATGGCACCGCGGCAGAGCCGCGCAGGCCGCATCCTGCTCTTCAAATGTCACGGCCCAGGAAGGGCTCTCTCCAGAAGGTTCTAGAGCTGCGGTCCCTAGGCCTCGCGCAGAAGGTTTGGGGTTTATTTTTTATTCAGTGCGTGCACGTGTGCGCGTGCCTGTGTGTGCGCGCGCGCGCGCGCGTGCCTGTGTGTGCGCGCGCGCGTGCGTGCCTGTGTGTGCGCGCGCGCGTGCGCGCTGGCCCCGAGCCCGGGCCCGGAGCTCGCCCGGAGCGGCTCGGCTCTACCCGATGAACCGCAGCCCCACTCCCCGAGCTCACGGCCTTCCTGCCCGGGCTGGCTTTGAACCGTCAGCCTCCCGAGTAGCTGGGGTGACAGGCGTCAGCCACCGGTGTCCACTGGCGTTTGCTTCGGGGTGAGAAGACGGAAAGAGGATCGGACCGCGGCCCTCCCGCTGGTGGCCAGCCTGGCCGGGGGCTTGCGGCCCGAGCCGAGGACGGGGCTCCAGCCGCCGGGATGCTGCCCGTGGATCGGGCCGGCCTCTGCGCACGCGCACGCCGCCCGTGCCCCAACCCTGCGCCGGCTCGCACGCTACAACCCGGCGACAAACACGAACATGAGGTCACCTGCCGCCGATGGGCGCCATCGGAGAAAAGCCTCTGGTGTGCTTTAAACGGCGGCCCCTTCTCAGCGTGGATAGGAACGGGAGCGCACGCTTCAGGAGCCTGTGCCGCGCGAACCCCCGTCCTGCGGGGACCCGCCCTGTTCCCACATGGTGCCCTGACAGCCCCAGCACAAGCAAACCGGAGAATGGACCGACAGCCGGTTCTGCCGGCGATGGAATCACGACAATAAAGACCACGGTACCAAGCCTCAGCCTCGGCCTGATGGCAAGATCTTGGTCTGAGGTCAGCCCAGGCAAAAGCACAAGGGCAGCCGAGAACACACTAAAAGCAAAAGGACCGGAGTGTGGCTCAAGCCTACTGAGCAAGGGTGAAGTCCTGGGTTCATATTCCAAATGCCACACCGTGCGGGCGCACGTGTGCACACACATACGTGAAAACATCGTGAAGGCGTCAGGCCAAAGGAGGACCAACCACACGAGCCTGCTAACCCATGGTTCCCCTGCAGGGGTACCCAGGGACGGGAAGTCGGGCCTGGACACGGGCTCCGTCCCACGGTCCAGGGCCAGGCAGAGTCGCACAGTCAGACCAGAAGTTTCACCTGCACACTGCCAGCTATGTCTTTCACTGTAAGGTAACTGCAAGTCAGGCGCTGGCGGCTCACACCTCTAATCCCAGCAACTCAGGAGGCTGAGAATCCCGGTTCAAAGCCAGCCCAGCAGCAAAGTCTGAGAGGCTATTTCCAATTAACCACCAAAAAGCCAGAAGTGGAGCTGTGGCTCAAGTAGTAGAGCACCAGCATGAGAGAAAAAGCCAACTAAGAAGGTAAAACCCTGATACTGGTTCAAAAAATTAAGAAACTGGAAGAAAGTCTTGGGGAAAAGTCCAGCCAATGAGTGACAACACCAGGCAGGGGAATCTAAGGGTTGGTTGGGATTTTACTTTTTGGCGGCCCTGGGGTAGACCCGAGCCTCACACAGACCGGGCGCTTGCTCAGTACCGAACTGCGCCCGGCCCAGCTTGCATCCAGCGCTGCTCATCAGGACCCCTCCACTGCAAGAACACAAAGAGTTTTAAAAGCAGCAAGCAAGCTCAGCACCAGCAGCTCATGCCTGCAACCCCAGCTACTAAGGAGGCTGAGGATCACGGTTCAAAGCCAGCCTGGGCAGGAAAACCTGTGAGACTCTTAAATTGATCACCAAAAAATGGCTGGAAGTGGAGCTGTGGCTCAAGTGGCTTTGAGCAAAAGAGATCAGGGACAGCACCCAGGCACTGAGTTCAAGCCCCAGGACCAGCTCATACACACAAAAAGAAAAAAAATCAGCGAACGATGGCTCACTCCTCTTTCTTATAACTAAAAAGAAGTTGATAGCCCTCAAAAAAGCATACACAACCAAGTGTAGTGGTGCACACCTGTAATTCCCACCCTCATGAGGCTGTGGGGACATCACCAGGCTACTCGGGCTACACGGCAGGAACCTGTCCTCCCTGCCCCCCACAAAAAATGGGGCACCTGTGACTCATGCCTATAATCCTCACTACGAAGGAGGATCACAGTTTGAAGTGAGTCCAGCTTCAATTAACTAGCAAGAAAGCTGGAATGGAGACAAGGCTCAAGTGGTAGAGTACCAGTCAAGCAAGGCAAACTGAACAGTTGTGATGCCTTGAGTTCAAACTCCAGTACTGACAAGAAAAAAAGCAAAAGCAAAACTAGATAAATAGACAAATAGATAGTGGATAGATAGATAGAGTCATTGGGTGGATGGATGGATGAACAGACAGACGGATGGATCTCTGAGATTGGAGAGAGGCCTCTAAGGAACCGAGGAGCTGAGTGGTTTGCTCATGGTGCTCTCTGTAAACCTCTAAGCAATTGTGTGAGTTTCGAAGCCTGCAGAAGTGATGGGCAGACTCGATTGGCTCACTGGCAGAGAACACTTCACTTCCCCAGGCTGGATCTAATTCTGCGCTGTGGGAGCGTCTCTGAGCCTCCCTTACAATCACATCCGAATGAGCGTGGGGGCGGCATTATTGAATCACGGTGCTAATTCAGTGATCTGGAGAGTAGAACCTGGGGTTCAGCAAGTGTGGAGACAAACCGCGCCCTGGGGCGGCCCCACCCCTCGAGCAGGGCAGTGGTGGCCAGCAGCCCCTCCCTCAGTCCAGGGACTGTGAGGTGGGGTCTCACTTCGCATTTATGGGCAGCCGCTGCCCCACTTGTCTTTTTCTTGTTTTGGTGGGTCGTGGGGTTTGAACTCTGAGCCTGGGCGCTGTCCCTCAGCTCATGAGCTCAAGGCCACAGCACTCTACCAGGTGAGCTACAGAGCCACTTCTGGTCTTCTGGTGGTTCACTGGAGATAAGACTCTCACGGACTTTCCTGCCTGGGCTGGCTTTGAACCGAGATCCTTAGATCTCAGCCTCCTGAGTAGCTAGGATGACAGGTGTGAGCCACCAGTGCCCAGCCTAGTTGTCTTTTTCATACTAGGAAAATTAAGCTCCACGTGCACTTTGTGCCCCAAGACATTTTGCAGATGAGCAATGAATAAATAACTTGGTGCCACGTAACTAGTCCAGGTCTGCCGTTCGGGATGAGTTAGTGAAGACTTGGATGCAATGGCCCCTCCCTCACCTGTGCCGGAGGTGAGCTGGGGCTGGGCCAGCTCCACACGGGCCCTCACCAGGCCTGCAGGTACTGCACACAGACACCTCCACCACAGCAGCAAAGGAGCGCGCACGGCGTGCCGGGAAAACACACAGGGAAAAAACAAAAACCTAAACATTAAGAATATGAAGCGAGCAGGGCACCAGTGCCTCATGCCTGTAATCCCAGTTACTCCAGAAGCTGGGATCTGAGCTCTGGTGGAAGCTAGCCTGGGCAGGAAGGGATGTGGAACTCATCTCCAGTTAACCAGCAGAAAGCTGGAAGTGGAGATGTGGCTCACGTGGTACACACACACACACACTCGTCAACGTGAGCTAAGAGCCAGGAAGGGTTGTCCACCCTGTGGTCTGTCTTCCAGAATGCTGTACTTTTCATATAAACAGGAGGAAAACACCAACCTCCAGCCCCGTGTGGGCCTGGAGACCCCTTTCAATCAATCACCTATTGTTTGATGCTGATTGTCTGTGTACAGTTCACTACAGGGGTTGGTTGCCCTGTTGTCTGGGCTGGCTTAGGCAGGGAGACAGAAGCAAAGCAGGAGTTCAGGGCAGCCCCAAGACCTGCTACCTGGACAGCTGCTTTCTGTGACCTGTGCTGCTTGGGGGTCTCCTACCTCTGCCTTGGGTGGGAGTCTTGTCCCCTCTCCCTTCGCCCTTCTCCCAGGTTCTGTTGCTTCGTATCTGCCGCCCCTCTTAACTACCCCCGCCCGCCCTGGCCTGCTTTACTGTTAAGCCCAAAAAGGGAGAGGCTTGTTTTCTCCAACGGGAGAGATGACTTGTGCAGGCAGGCTAGACCTGGGGCCTGGGGTGGTGTGGAGGGGGACTGGGGATCTTCCCAGGGTCTCCAGACAGAACCAATAGGGTCTGGAGGAGGGGCAGCAGCAAACTTCAGCTACTGCAACCAAAGGCCATTTGTGTGCAGTTCTAGAGCTTGAACTCGGCCTGGAGGCTGTCCCTGAGCTTTTTTGGTTCAGGCTGGTACTCTACCACTTGAACTACATCTCCACTTCTGGCTTTTTGCTGGTTAATTGGGGATTTTCTACCCAGTCATTTTGAACCACAATCCTCAGATCTTAGCCTCCTGAGTTGCTAGAATTACAGGCATGAGCTACTAGCACTTGAAATACAGCAGATAAGGGGGAGGCGGTTGAGGCCGCCCACCCTGGGCCCCGCTCAGCATCTGTCTGTGAGTGTTAAGGAAGTGAGAAAATGGACAGAGGAAGTGGGAATTCAAAGCCAGCTCTTCCACCCAGATTCCGGAAGAGGAGCAAGGGGGCGGTTTCCAGCCAGGAAACCCCGATGGCCCTGGCCGGGGGCGGGGGCTCAGGAGGTGCAGGCCCAGCAGGGTCAGACTCCCGGTGACCCGGGCCTGGTCAGCACTGCATGACCTCTCCTGTGACATACATTGACAGTTACAAGGCAGGAAATTCATCTGCTGGATGTCAGCACTTCGCTGGGTGAGGGTAGCGTGACCAGTGCCCTCCCGAGTTCAATATCGAGGCCGCAGCACCACCTCCGTGACACCCAACATGCCAGGCAGCCCAGCTGGTGTTTCCAGGAAATGACCTCCAGGTGTGGTAGTGAGATGCAAGCCGGGGCTGGGGGCCTCCCACTCAACAGAGGGCAGGGTCCAGGCCTGCGCCTGGCTCAGCCTGGGGAAGTGAGACTATGCTGGCTGACAGGCGGAGTGGGAAGTGTGAGGTCGCCACAGTCGAATGGATTCCAGGGAAGCTGTAATTTTCACAGTCAGATTTATGGAAGATACTTTCAAAGTTGATGACTACTTATTTTTCTACCAAGGTAATTCTGCCTTCTGTCTGGCCTAAACATTTCTCTTTTTTCCCCTTACAAGTTATCTAATGATTGATAAAAGAAGTCCAGCGATGGCCTGTCGGGGTTCCCCTGACTTCCACAGGGCCCCTTCTCTAGGGCAAAGGATTCTTTCTTTCTTAGAAACAAGACAGCTGGTCTGATCCAGGGAGGAAGTGCTGATGCGCCTCCCGTGGCTTCCTTCTCAAAGGGAAATCTGCACTTGTAAATGTGAAAATACGCCTTGTGCCTAACTCAGAACTGAACACTCACACTTGTAATACTTGGCTAGGCAGGAGGCTGAGCTCTGAAGATCATGATTTGAAGCCAGCAAAGTCTGTGAGACACTTATCTCCAATTAATCAGTAAAAAGCCAGGAGTGGAGCTGTGGTTTAAGTAGTTGAGTGCCCAGCCTAGAGCAAAAAATCTGAGGGACAATGCCCAGGCCCTGAGTTGGAGCTCTAGCATTGGTGTATGTGCACATGCATGCACACACACTGAATACAAATCTTCAGACATTTTCGTGATACCTGTGTCTTTCTCACATCCGGGGCATCTAAGGTCCTGAGGCAGATTCCTTCCTACCCACACGTACCCTGTACCCCAGATCCACTGCCCCTCCAGCTATGCTGCCATGTCTGAGCTCCCCTTGGGTGCCGGTCACTCGCGCACACTTCCTGTTACAAGGCCAGCACCCTCATTTTACAGAATAAGGAGCTGAGGCAGAAGGGCGAATGTGATCTGTGTGACAGTCAAAGGCGTGCATATGTATGTGCACATGTGCGTGGCGCTGGAGGCTGAAACCCACAGCCTTGGGCCTGGCGGGGAAAGGGGCGCCCAGGTCCCCAGCCTGAGCCTCTGCACAGGGAGCGGCTTTTGTTTAGGTCCACACAAAACCGCTCAAGTCCATGGAGCTTTTGTAATTACTGCCACTAACGGGCACCATGCAGGAAGAGGAATAAGCAGGCCTGGGGGGACAGCAGTGGAGTGGCACCCCGAGCTCCCCGCTCCCCCGGCACGGCCGCTGCCCTCACGCCCACACTCCACTCTTCTCGCCTGGCTGGCTGGCACTGGCCTCTGAATGGTGGAAAGAGCTTCAAGGAAAGCGACAGGGAGTAATCTGGTGCCAATGGAAAAGATGTGAGCTTTCAAGTGGAGAGTTGGAGTTTGGGGAAATTGGTTTGACAGCCAACTATCCAAGTACCCAAAGACTGTCAGGACATTGTTGACATTAATGACTGTGCTCTTATATGAGTACTGTGGCAGCGCTGAGCTCCCACTCCTCCATGTCCCAGGGAGGGTGGTACAAGCGAGGCCTGGGGAGAGGAGCGGGAGCCAGGGCCAGATGGACACCACCGTGAGGGATGGGAGATGACCACTTGCTTGATTCCAAACTGCAGCTGTTAAAACACACTGCAATCCTAGCTACCCAGGAGACTGCCCCTTGTTTCCTGTCACTTCCTGGCGGAGGTGAGTTCTGCCCCGTGCCGCAGGTAGGCTGAGGGCGGTGAAGCCGCCAGCAGCAGCAGCCCCCCCTTTAGGAGGGAGGTGATCACAGAATCTGTTAGTTGACGGGATGTGGACAGGCCAGGGGCGCACTGCCTTCCAGAACCCACCCACTGCTGCGGGCAGGACACAGGCTGCCCTGGAGGTGCTTCGAAGAATCATCACTCCTGCCTGACTTTAAACCTCACCCACTACACTGGAAGTTTCTGCTGCTTTGTGCTGGTCCGCCTGTCTCTCTGGGAACTGCTGGTTCCGGAATGCCCCATGCTTGGTGGGCCCTGGGGCCGGTGGATGCTGCTGGCCCTCATGGACTTGACCTGTGACCACAGCAGGCGCCAGGGGCACACAATCAAGCTGGACCCCAGGATGTGAAGACGCAGGTTGGGGCCACGGCGGCCATGGCTCTGGGGGCCGGCGCTGCTGAGAACCCTGGACTTGCTGTGGTCCTGACTGCACACCCTTCCCCGAAACAGCACACCATCGGGGGCACTGGCCGGCATCTCTGGCCCACCAAGTGCGCGGTAGCCAGCCAACAAGGGCTGCGGGGTCACTAGGCTCACCTCCAGCCCTGTGCAGAAAGTGCAGGCATAGAATGACACGCAGGGCCGTGTTGCTCCCAAGGGCTTTCTCAGCTTCCTCTTTTTCTACCTGGGTCCCCAGAGCTGGAGCTATGAAAACTCTTTGCCCAAGAACATGGTCTTGGGTGAAAAGCCCTTCCTGGGGTCTCTGGCCGCCCTCCCGCCCCCCCCCCCCCCGCCCTGCCACCAGCAGGAGTGCGCTCCCGCTCCCCTTGTCTGCCACCAAGTAGAGGCAGCTCTCGGCTGACCTCCTCAGGCTGCACTGCCCACAGTGGGCTCGTCCTGCAGCAACTCCACAGCCAGCTTCCGGGGCTCCGGGGTCTCCTCCAATGTGGGAGACACAGGCCCAGAGGTCTGGGGGGCTGAGGAGCTACTGCTGAGTTTTGGTTGAATCCACGCTGGGAACACAGGAGAAGCCACGGCCATGGCTTGTGCATCTTGCTACAGGCACGATGAGAGTGCAAACGCTTCACAACTCAGGGAAAGTTTATTTCCTCACTCTCCCAACTAGGAAAGGCAAGCTGGGCCCCTCCCTTGTCTCCGTGAAGCCCAGCCAACGTGGGTGGAGGTAGGGGGGTCCCGGATAGCCTGGCGGTGACTGAGGCTCTGCCTGGGCTCAGGCTGCTCCCCAAACCCCAAGGTCACTTGGCAAAAACATAATCAAAGGGGGCTGGGAAGCAGGGAAGTGAGGGCCCCACATGGCGTGGGAAGGGCCGGCCTCAAGCCGGGCACCACTGTCCTGAAGACTCCAAAGGAGGTTTAAAATGTGCCACATAGCCGGGCGCTGGTGGCTCATGCCTGTAACCCTACCTACTCAAAGACTGTTCAAAGCCAGCCCCGGCAGGAAGGTGCATGAGACTCTTATCTCCAATAAACCACTAGAAAACCAGAAGTGGCGCTGTGGTTCAAGTGGTAGAGCGCTTGCCTTGAGCTGAAGAGCTCAGGGACAGTGCCCAAGCCCACAGTTCAAGACCTACGACCGACAAAAAATATAAATAAATAAAAAATAAAAATAAAATAAAATGTGCCACATGTTAAGAGTAGTTCCCAACTATTTTGAGAAGTCTCTGGGTCCCAACCCTAGGATGTGTGAACACAGCTGCCCCAGGAAGGCCTGTGCGGGGTGAGGGCCTGGAGGAAGCAGACCAGACCCACGGCCCTGCGCAAGATCTGTCTTTAAAATTTATTGACATGGTTCTCACAGGACCAGTGTGCACTGCCCGCAGCGAGTGGCTCCGGAGCTGCTCCTGCAGGGGCACCAGCTACAGGAAGCGAATCCCAGCCCCAAACTGGACGCCATCACATATCCTGAAAAGAGAGGTAGAAGTTAACACTGGCTTTCACAACCTGAGTCCCCAACCCCAGCTACTTCCTCCTGGTAGGCTAAGAAACAGCTTCTGGTGACTGGAACAGACAAAATGAAGATATAAACCTGGTGTTGCCTCCTCCCTGATTGGGGGGGGGGGGGCACACACTGAGAAGGGCCGGGGTAAGGGGGGAGGAGGAAGAAAAAGCCCCTTGCTGCTGGAAGCGTGCTGGGTTCCTCCATCTGGCCTGGCTGCCAGTCTGCTCCTGATCAGGAAGGAGGGGCGATGCAAGGGTCAGGGGTCAGAGCAGGCACAGCACTTTCTGGGACAGACGGCTATCCGCTGCAGACCCTGGCGGAGCCGTGAACGTGCACTTGCAGGCAGGCGCTGTGACTTACCCTTGAAAGGCAAAGATGTGAAATCAAAGCTGGCACTGTCTGCACCACTTAGTGGGGTCGGGTCTAAGTGGTTTGCTTTTATGTCTGCCGTCAGGTCAGCAAAAAAATGTCTATGCTGACATTTGCCATTTTAGAGTAATGTCTGCAAATAAGCGCTGAGACAAAAATAACCAAGGTTTTGGCTTACCTAACTCAGAAAGCAAGCAGGCCATTCCAGCTACTCCAAGGGAGCCAAGCTAATTTTGCTTGCCACCAGGCCCTGCACCCTCCAGACCCCTCCATCGCCCGCTGCTTCTCCCCTCTCCTCGCTATCGCTGCCTGCTGCAGCCCTGGCCCAGGACATTCACCATGAATTGGTAGCTGAGGTCCTGAAGATGGGGAAGGCGCACAACCCACAGGGCAGGGGGTGGGTGAGGGGAGAGCTCAGCCCCAGTGTGGAACTCCCCCAGCACCTCCATCAGCTTCCCTGCACCCCTGCAGACTGCCCACATGCACCTCGCCAGCAGCGCACAGCCCCCTGCAGCTCAGGTTCTCAGGTTTAGGACAGGAGTTCCACACGGTTGGAGGGTATCCCCAGCCCTCCCCCGAAAGCAAGTGCTGACTTGCCAAGAGTCTCCAGAGACGGAGCTCTGGGAGTGAAGTGAAAGTACCATGAATCACTCTGGGATAGATTGGGCAGACATCTCAGACCCATCTCCTCTGTAAAGGCCTCAGTTCCCAGTTACACCATGCCGTGTACTGCAGGGCTCAGGGCGGCTCCTCACAGGCCGTCCTGCTCTGAGACACTACCAGGCCACACCACAAAGGGCACACCCTTCTGACCACAAAGCTCCACGCCAGGAATGGGACACCATGCCAGGGCAGCGTCACTGCCCAGAGCAGACATCTGCTCCACCAACATGGCAGCAGGGCAGAGAGCCCGCGCCCAGCCTGGGGACAGTACCCCTCCACTCTGGCCTGTGCACAGAACCTCAAAGCAGGCTGCTTCCTTCCAAAGAAGACACCTGCTGGAATTAGCCTCTGAAATCCATTTTTCAGATTTAACCTGAGGGCAAGCAATAGAAAGAGAAGTGTGGCTCAGGATTAAGGCTCTGGGAGCAATGCCACTGCCGGGCGCACACTGACACCAGGTGGCCATGGTCGGTACTGCAACCCTGCCTTCCAACTCAACTGGTGGAGTCCATGGGTTCAAGTGCATGAACCACAGTTGTGTGTGTGCGCATGCGCGCGTGTGTGTGTGGGGGGTGGGGGGGCTCCCTTCAGGGGAAGGTGTGGTAGGAAGCACCTGCAGACTGCCTGCCAGCTGAAGACCGGTGGCTGGCTGAGGAGCAGGCACGCACCTGTCACCCCGCTGCACGCCCATGGGGATGCAGTAATTAAGCTCCAGGCGGGCAATGTTGCCGAGTCTGAGGACGATGCCAGCTCCGTATGACCAGCGGATACATTCAGCCAGCTTCTGGAGGTGGGCTTTGGGACCTTCCCCTGAAAGAAAAGGGGACATGTGAGCAAAGGGCTATCTAGCTACTCAGGGATGATATGTGGGGAGATCTGGACCCTATAATTAGGGGCTTGGCTCCTCATTTCCTTTGCACCCCCTTAGCTGAGTCTTCTCAATACCCTGGGCCTGCATATTCCGTCCCGACTCCCTGGCCCCACCCGAGCACTGGGAAGTCCTGACTCCTGCCTTACGCTGCAGCATTTTCCCCGGCAGGGGGTCCTGAGGGTGGCACGTGCATCCTGCACTCTGGGGTCCAGTGACCCACAGACAGAGCTCAAGGCACAGTGAAGTAGACTCGAGGCGTGGTGAACTGGACAAGACTGCCTTTGAAGACAGCACTGGAGGCCACTTTCCTGGCATGCTCCAGTCACACCACCCACTGGTCCAAGCCTTCGCTTTAAGGATGTCGCAGGCCCCACTCTCAGGGTAGTGCTGGCCTCGCAGCAGGTGAGTCTTACCATAGTTAAGGTTGCAGAGGTTTCCTGCGTTGAGGAAGAAGTGGGTTCGGAAAAGTTCACCAAAGCCACCCTGGCCGGGCCGGAATGGCAGCGGGCTATATAGGTGCAGGCCGCCCGCCCAGTACGCCTCCCCGCCCAGGTAGTCTCCTGCCGGTGCAGAACAGAGCAACACAGAACAACACAGTCAATACCCACAGGCCTCAGGGACGAGCGGAACCCTGACCAAACACAAACATAACACAGGACAGGGGCTCAACTCCCACCCCTCCTCTTCTTCCTCCCCCACCCCCTCCCTCTCCTCCTGTTCCTCCCTTGGCCTCATTTTAAATATTTTCTTTTTTTGCTTTCCTGAGGCGGAAGGCAGAGCAGCTTAGGGAAGGATGAACTTGAATCCACCAGAACTGTTGGTATCTATAAATACGCACATACCACCTGGCATGGAAAAGATGCCATGAAATGCCTGTGGTTTTGGCTTTTGTTCTGTGGTAGTGAAGACTGAACTTAGGGTCTTGTGATGAACAAGCACTCGGCCACTTGAGCCACTGCCTGCAGGAGTGTGGGGTGGGGGTGGGGGGACACCTGTGGCCTCGAACTTGAGATGCTCCTGTCCCCGCCTCCCGAGTAGCTGGGGTTAGACCCGTGCTGCCACACCCTGCAGATATGCATTATTTCAACAAACTTTCCAGACCAAAAAACAAAACGCAGCCATCTGTGCAGGTTCCCGGCACAGGGATGAGGACCAGGCAAAGTGTCCGCTCCACCTCTACACTGTCAGCAGTTCAGGTCTCCTGCATTGTTCAGTCACCAGAGCCAAGACCCCCTCCAGCTACGCAGCGTCTACCAGCCCGCCTGTCTCAGTGCCCTCCTGGACAACAGCAGACCTCAGAAAGAACACTCTGCTCATCCTCAGCAGGACCCCCCTCCAGGACCGGGCAGCCTGCCCGTTAAGAGTCCACTGATGGGGGAGGCCAACTCTGCTCCATTCCAGACCTCCCCCATTCCTGTCTGATCTAAACATGGACCCACTAGAGAAAACCTCAGAAACACTGAGAACGAGGATAACCACCAGGGAACGGTGTGTGTACACACTTCAGTTATCAGATGGCCACCCTTCCTGTCCTGCCGCACTCCAGTGGATATCTGAGCCCTCTCACCACTGCCCCGCCCCGCCCCTTGCCTGGAGGCTGTCCTGGCTCCGCTCTGCCTCCTGCACCTTTCTGAGGCATCATGCCATCACCCAGCGAGGGTGTCCCCTGAGCCTTGTCCTTCTACTGACCAGCCACCCGGGCACCTCTGTTCCTGCGGGGGCTTGTTTTAAGAGACTTTTATTTTTATTCAGGTCCTAGGGCTTGGGCACTGTCCCTGAGCATTTTTGTACAAGGCTGGTGCTCTATCACTTAAGCCATCGCTCCACTACTGGCTTTTGTAGTAGCTGGACATCAAAACCACACAGACTTTCCTGCCCAGGCTGGCTTCAAAACACAATCTTCAAATGTCAGCCTCCTAAGTAGCTAGGATTACAGGAGTGACCACCAGCACAGACTACAGGAATTTTATAAAGCTGGAGAACCTGCTAGAACACTGCCTACTGGGCTCAGTGACGGTGGTAGGTTCCAGAGGCCGGTGGTCACACCTCTGAGGCAGCAGGTGCTGGGGAGCAGAGTGGGTGGAGGGAGAATGGCCATGACCCCTTCCCAGACAGCAAGACATTTAAAGATACTCAGCAATCTGCTTTCCATCCAGACCCACAACTGACATCACAGATAGACATGAGGGCCAAGGCCAAGGCGCTGCTTTGTAATCATTTCAAATGCAGCATCAATGTACACAACCTAGACCTGGGTTTAAAACAATTATAGTCAAGAAAGCAAAGCGGCAGCCACTATAAACCATTTACTGGGGAGAACGTAAAACAGACAGCCTACTTGAAAGCTGGTAGAAGCTTCTTACCTTGGCCCAGCCCCATGTTCTGGTATTTACCCAGAGATATCAAGCTCACATCTGTAGGGGCTGCATACAAGTTTACTGAAGTTCTATGTGATCAAGCAACACTAGAGCAGCTGAGTGGATAAACAACTGTGGTTCACCTGAGTTGGAACCGAATCCGTGACAGCCCCCAAAAGACATGGAGGCCTTCCATGTACACGGTTGAGAAAATTAGAGACCGTTTTAAAAAAAAAGTCTGGTTGAGTTGGGTACCAGTGACTCACACCTATAATCCCAGCTAATCAGGAAGCTGAGATACCAAGATTGAAGTTTGAAGCCAGCCTGGGCAGAAAAGGCTATGTGACTCTTACTGCCAAAACAGCTAGCAAAATAAAAGGGAGGGGTGTTAGAAGGGGGATCAAGTGGTGGAGCTAGCACAAGGCTTTGAGTCCAAACCCCAACACTACAAAAAAAACCCAAATATGTTTGCCAGGAGATGGAGGAGGAAAGGGTAGAGCCCAGGGTTTGGGGCCAGTGAAATGGCTCTCATGACACTACCATGTGGCACAGGACATGGGCATTTGTCTGATCACAGACTGCCCGAAATGACTAGGGGCTTGGGTAAGAATTTATTCGTGCTGTGGGGCTTGCACTCAGGTCCTGGGTGCTGCTGTCCCTGAGCTTTTTGCTCTAAGGCTAGTACTTTACCACTTTAAGCCACATCGCTACTTCCAGTTTTCTGGTGGTTAACTGGAGGTAAGAGTCTCATGGAGGGGCTGGGAAGGTGGCTCAGTGGTAGAGCGCTTGCCTTGCATGTAAGAGGCCCTGGGTTCGATTCCTCAGCACCACATAAGCAAAAAGAAAAAAAGCCGGAAGTGGCGCTTTGGCTCTAATGGTAGAGCGCTAGCCTTGAGCTGAAGAACAGTTCAGGCCCCACAACCAGACGCTCCCCCCGCCCCCCCCCCCCATAAAAAAGAGTCTCATGGACTTTCCTGCCCAGGCTGGCTTTGAACCTTGATCCTCAGATCTCAGCATCCCGAGCAGCTAGGATGACAGGCATGAACCACCAGCGCCCAGCCCTGGCTCACTATTTCTATCCAACGCTCCACAGGAGATGCAATGCTGGGGGGTGGGGAGGGGGAGGGATGTGAGCCAGGAATTTCCACCACTCTTCTGCAAACTGAAATGCCATCAGTGGAACACTAGTAGGGCTGTTCACAAGATAAGCACTCTATCACTAAGCCACCTTCCCAGCCCCATCTTCTAAGTACTTTTGCTGAGATCTACTTCCTCCCTTTCTAATAAGACTCAATCAGCACCAATGCCTGCCGTATGATACACTGCTGTAAAATGCAAACATCTATCACTGCTGTCGTTCAGGCAGCAGACACATGGACGGACCCATGGCCTGCACAAGGAGAGGTGTGGACCAACCTTCACTCTGAGGCCCAATGCTGTGCATGCTGAATCCACGGACACTGGTGGGTCCTCCGAGGTAAAACCTGTGAAGAACAGCACAATCAGAGCCCCTCATCGGAACACTACACACACATTGCACACCACAAGACTGGCAAGTCTTCATATTCCTTGTTTTTGTGCTGGTACCAGGGCTTGCATTCAGGGCCTCACATTCTATCATTTTACCACAGTACCATTTCCAGCTTTTTCCTGTGTATGTGGTAGTGAGGAATTGAACCCAGGGCTTCATGTGTGCTAGGCAAGCACTCTACCACTAAGCCACCTTCCCAGCCCTGTTTTTTTTTTGGTGTGTGTGTTTTTTATAAACTGTATTTTTAAAAATCTTTTCAATGTACTGGGGATCGAACCCAGGACATCGCATTTGCTAGGCAAGCACTTTGCCACTGAGCTACACCCTAGCCCTTGCTTGGCTTTTTCTACTGCTGGTGCTCTACCACTTGAGCTGCAGCTCCACTTCTGGTTGAAAGCGCTAAATTGGAAGTTAAGATTCTCTTGGATTAGTCTGCCTTGGCCGACAACCCTGAGAACTGAGTCACAATCCTCAGATCTCAGCCTCCTCGGTAGCCAGGATTACAGGCGTGAGCCACAGCACCCTGCCACCTTATCGTTTCTTTAGAAAACACGAGGCGTGCTGTTTGCCTCCTCACTGCTCTGGCAGGATGCTGGCACAAGTCACGGGAGAAGTACTGATTCTGGCCGGGGGTTTCAGAGGCTTCTGTTCTGCTGATGCTGAGCATGGTGGCGGCAGGAGCAGTGGGGAAGGCTGTCCAGCTCATGGTGGACAGGAAGCAGAGGGAGGGAAAGGTGGTAGGGACGCCCAGAAGCTGACCTCCTCCAGCCAGGTCCCATGACACCAGTGAGGCCCAGGCACTGAACATACAGGCCTGAGAGGTAGCCACACAGTGGACTTTTAAACTCCAGTTCGATGACTACATTCACAAACACTTGGCTACGGAGGGAAAATTGGGAAGACCAGCCCCCTGCATGCTGTGCTCACCAGCCATGCCAATGCTCTGCCTTGGTGTGGCCTAGCACATCAGCAGGGCCCTGAGGGCAGCCAGGGGCCCGGGCCTCCGAGGAAGCTAGGCCAGAACGACCACTGCCCTGCTTCAATTCTCCTTTAACTACCGCTGGGGGTATGGCTAAAGTGGTAGAGTGCATGCCTGCCAAGCACAGACCCTGAGTTCAAACTCCAAATGCTCAAAGTATGGGGTAGGGTGAAAAATGAGGTATGTGCAAGTAATGTTACATTACACGCATGCCGTAAAATGTACTCTAGAAGAATTTCAGCGGGGTGTGGTGGTTCGTACTTTAATTTCAGCTATTTAAGAGTAAGATGGAAAGGATGAAAAATGGAGGCAAGCCCAAGCAAAGAAGTTCCAGAGGGCAAGCGGCAATGGCTCATACCTACAACCCCCACTGCTTGGAAGCCTGAGATGGGGAGGACTGTGACTCTAGGGAGGTCGCCTCCCTTCCAACCCATCCTGAACGCAGTGGCATATGTCAATCATCCCAAACTACATACCAGGCTAACACTGGGAGGTTCACGATGCTAGGCCAGCCCCAGAAGTTCAAGAGACTCCACAGAGGGAAGCTAGTGGATATGATGGCACACATCTGTAATCCCAGCAATTGTGGGAAACCTGTAAGTAGGCAGATGGTGACCATGTATCTGGGCAGGAAGCAAGAACCAGTAGCACAAAAGTAGAGAGGAGGCGTGACTTAGTGTAGTCTGCCAGCCTAGCTAGCCTAAGACACTGAGTTCAAACCTTTGTTCTACCACAAGAAAACCAGAAAAAGTTCACAAGATCCATCTCAACCAACAGCTGGGCACTGTGGCATACACCTGCCATTTTAGTTATACTAGAGAAAGATAGGTAAGATCAAGGTACAGGCTGGCTTGGGCATAAATACAAGACCCTATCCCTAAAATAACTACAGCAAAGAAGGGCTGGGGTGTGGCTCAAGTGTAGAGCACCTGCCGAGCAAATGGGAGGAGGCCCTGAGTCAAACTCCAGCATTGCTTTAAAAAAAAATTCAAGACTGGGTGAATGATTACTCTGTATAAATTTTTAAAAATTTCTTAACAAAGACAGAAACTTCTATGTAAATCAATATCTTAACACCTTAACACACACACACACACATATACGTAGATGTTACTGCACACACACACAAAACACACACACATACAATGCACATATATGCACACACAAAAGGCATAGCTACCACAAATACTGGGAGAACATAGTTCCAAATGTAAACTCTTACTTGTCACCAAGTAACATTGAACTTTTTAACCTGTAACCCCTAGGTGCAACAACTTAATTAAAAAACAAAACAAAAAACTTTTTTTTTTTTTTAAGTCAGTCATAAGTCTTGAAGTCTTGGCCTGGGCACTGACCTGTACTCTTCAGCTCAAGGCTAGGGCTCTACCACTTGAGCCACAGCACCACTTCCGGTTTTTCTAGTGGTTAATTGGAGATAAAGAGTCTTACAAACATTCCTGCCTGGGCTGGTTTTGAACTATGATCCTCAAATCTCAGCCACTTGAGTAGCCAGGATTACAGGTGTGAGGCACTGGCATCCAGCAGATTTCACTTTTTAATAATTATTTCTCTAGTTTTGCATGTCTACAAGTGTGAACTACATTTTTAATAATAAAAGACCACCACTTAAAGTAATGTGATAAAATAACAATGAAAATCCAGTGCTTCAAAAAGAGCTCTATTGTATAAAGTACAGTGTAGCTAAATCACCCATCTCCGAAAAAAGAAAATGGCCAACAATGGCGCTGGTGACTCACACCATAATCCTAGCTACTCAGGAGCCTAAGATCTGAGGATTGTGATTTGGAGACAGCCTGGGCAGAAAGTCCATGAGACTCTTATCTCCAATTCCTCAAAATGGCTCAAAGTGGTAGAGTGCTAGCCATGTGCAAAACAGCTTGGGGACAGAACCCAGGACCTAAGTTTAAGCCCCATGACTAATAAAAAATAAGAATAACAAACCCATCAAGATCCAGGGGACTGCGCATGAAGAAATAGCCGCTGGTGGACAGCAAAATGGCTGATGGTGGACTTTCACTTACCTGTCGGCAATACTTGAGGGCTTATCACCGATGGGCACCAACATTCCTCCCCAGAGAGATGCTGAGATCACCTGTGCCAACAGAGCGGACCGGAGTTTCCGTCCTGCATGCCCATGTTCCCAGGGACACGAGCAGGCAAAAGCTGGCCCACCCTGAATGCCACATCGTTGTGACAAATTCCAAGGGAAGCCAGCCTCAAGTGCGGCAGAGCTCAGGTGATAAGCCCCTCCGCTATGGGAAGCGATGCCCGCAGGATAAGCCGGGCCTGGCAGACGAGGCAGAACAGGGCAGGGACGAGGGACCCACACCCTACACAAAGCCAGCAATGTCGTGGCCCTCAGGCTGGAGGAAGGCCTGGATGCTGAAGCTCCTCCCTGCACCAGGCAGACCCCTCTGTGCATCCTCATGTCCATGTCCAGGTCAGGGGTCTGCCTCCACAGCACTTACCCACCCACTAGACCTAGGTGGGGCTTTGGGGAGGGAGACGTGGGGGTGAGCAGACCGCAGGAAGAGCACTATAGCAGGATGTATGTATAATGGCAGGTGAGATGGCAGGGTCCAAGCAGAGATCAGGCAGGGCTGGAGCTGGGAAGGAGGCCGGGCTGCCAAGGGCCTGCACACATCAGTGGACTCGGAAGTGCTGACAAAGGTTGCTGGCTGGGCTGTGTTCTTTTCTTGTTATTTTGAGACAGGGTCTCCCTATGGCTCCTGGAATGGCCTGGAACTCGCTTTCTGTCCTGGCTTCCCAGTGCTGGCCCCCCATGCCACACTACCAGGGTATCTGACACTGCAGTGTAAAGAATTCGGACTCTGGTTCATCCCCAAAGGGGATGGGGGATGGGAGCAGGCACCCACACAGGCGGCAGGGCTGGCTCAGTACTCACAGAATCCAGCATGAGCTGCTTGTTGAGCTGGAGCTCAAAGTCTTCTTTGATGAAACTCACATCCCCTCCGGTGTAGCCAGCCAGCTCCTGCACAAAGGGCCACAGCTCAGAGGAGCAAATGGATTTTGTGATTATCTTGTGTTTTCAGAAAGCAGCAGAACATGCCATGCCCTAGACACTGTGTCCTCTGTGCTGAGCGGACAGAAACGGAGGACTGTGGTGCGCACTGAACCACTATGGGGGATGCAGCAGACAGCAGAGCTCCTGATGGACAGGTGGCTCAGTGCCCCGTTTGGGAAGGTCGGCTTCCCTGGGCCAGTGCAGGACATTTACAGGGCATTCCCATTTCTGTCTGCTCTTCTGAAACTCAAGATCCTGCTTCTGTCTAGATTCCAGCCCCGCACAACCTCCCTTGTACTGGCAAGGTGGCTAACCTCATGGCAGGGCAGAAAGTCCGCTTTAGTACAAGAGGGGAAGTGAAGGTAGACTACAAGCCTCGGAGGAGCCGGAGGAGCCACGTGAAGATGGTTCCTCCACTGGAAGCACGCGCCCTCTGCTGGCCTGTTCCTTGTCTGCACCACCTTATCCCCACCACCCCCTCACTCCATCCGTCACCCCAGGTTCTGTGAAGGCACAGGACTGAACTACAGGGCAAGGAGTGATGCCAGGGTCCCTGAGTGGAGCTAACCATCCTTGCAAACCTTTCTAGAACTTTCTTCTTTCTGAAGTTCTAGGGGTGGAACTCAGGGCCATCCACACATGCTAGAAAAGCACTCTACCACAGCTACATTTTCAGGCCTTAGGAAAAGCTGAATACTTATGCATACTGTGTACCCCACCCTCTAGGGCTGCCCTGAGCTGGTACCCAGTGTGAGGTGGTGGAAAGGCTCCCTGACTTCTGGAGTGGCCATACCTGGTTGACCTTCAGCAAGGTCCCACATCGCGGGAGGATGGAGGAGTTCCGCGAGTCGATGACCATGGCATGCTGGAAGACATTGGGCAAGGCCGCTGAAGTCACAGTGCGCCTGGGCAGGGTGGCTTGGCTGCGGGCTTCTGGCCCTCCTTTACCTAGCTCCAACTCCCAGGAGTCCAGAGGGGCTCCCACCCGCCATGGGGCTGCCCCATCTCTCATGAGCCTGGCGCTCTGGCCAAAGCCAGCCAGCCAGCTGCTGCCTCTGGTGACTCTGAAGCACATCAATTCCTGGCACCACGAGTGCCACTGAAAAACAGTGGCACAAGGCAGTGCACGGTGGCAATTCCAGCGTGCAGCCGGGCCTTACCGAGAGAGAGGACTTGAGTGAGTGGCCACTCTCCTTGCGCACGGCGAATGACGCGGTCCTGGACAGGCAGCCCAGCTCCCGCCACACGCCCTCCCACTTCACGGTGTGGCAGGTTCTCCAGATGGGGAACTGCAAGCACACGGGCAGTGAGATGCCGTCAGCAGAAATGGTTAATTAACTGAGGGGGAGCAGAGGAGGCCTGAAAGCTGGAGGCGACTACAACGCGTGCTGTCATCTCCATCATACCCACTCCGCTGCCTGGACACTGTGGGGAAAGCCGAGCCAGCGTCCCAGGCCCCACGACAGCACCCCACTTCCTCTCAGAAGCAGGAATGGGGCTGCTGGCAGCTGTGAAGCCAGCTCCCCCTAAGCTCCCAGAGCACAGCCTGTGCCCTTCCGCCCCCCTTAGCCTTCGAGACAACCCACAAGAATCTCAGCAACTCCCAGGTACCGAGAACTCAGTGATGCCGTGTGTGTGTGTGTGGGGGGGGGGGGGGGGCTGGCTCTGTCACTACCTCTGCGACGCAGGTCCTTCCCCACCGACCCAGCCCCCCTCACTCCTTACCCACCCAGCCTGGCAGTGGGCCCGCTGGCAGCTCTGCAGTCTGTCAGGACCCAAAGACAGATGGTGCTACCTCACAGGGCAGAGAGCTGAGGGCACAGAAGAGCCTGACCCTCCTGACCCAGGCTACCCCCGCCCACCTGCGCCCGCCTAGCAGCCACCGCTCTGTGCCTCGGCACTCCCCTTCCCTGCCACCCACGTGAACCCGTGTTCCAACTTTCCCAGGACTCTGAACTTTATAAGGCTTAGGGACAAGGCAAGAGGGCATGAGGGAAAAGGAGGGGTGCTGACCACAGCTGCCCCCACAGCAGCTGTCTAGGTGCCCCGTGGAGACCCAACAGGGCCGGAGTTCAGAGCAGGAGTCCGAGAGCCACCGTTCCAGACAAGGTAAGTCTGCCATGGGGAAGGGAAGCTGGGCCCAGCTGTGGGTACTGGAATGTATTTGACCTGCAAGTCCACCCAAGCCTCAGTCTCACACTTCCACGGCACACGCAAGCCATGAGGACTTAACGTATGCTCCCATCTCTTTGCAGCAGCCCGGGTCACACATGCTGCCAGTCTCAAGGCCATGGCCTCCTCCTCCTCCAGCCCCCCCCCCGCCCCCCCAGAGTTCTTCCAGGCTGGGGTCTGGGCTGCTGTGGGTCTGACACTCCACTCAGGGACTTCTCTATATACTGTATGTCTCATGGAAAGAAGAGTACAAACGAAGAAAGGAGTGGGTCCTCAAAAAGCCAAAACTAAAGTCAAAATACTATTCATTCGTATGCCACACTTGAGATGCATCCCTCTAGCCTAACTTGAGTGTGAGCTAATGATGGAACCTTCCAGCAATATGCAGCCACTCTGCGGGCTATGTCTGAGGGAAGACAAGTGGCCAAGAGCACAGACGGCGCCAGACCAGCATGCCTGCAGCTATTCTGCACATGGCCGCCTGCACGTGCTGGAGCAGAGGCACTGACCTCCCTTGCACTGAGCCCACGGGTGCCTGGAACACTGGGAGGACGGTACTCACGCTCAGCTCAGCAGACATGCCTCTGTCTGTCTCCCGCAGGGAGCTCCATGGGAACTGACCAGTGACTTTATACAAGTTCACCGAGAAGCTAGGAGACAAGGGGACAGAGCTTAGCAGCCAGGATACCCAGGTGCACACATGCAATCACAGCTCAGGGCCACCAGGGGGCGTGCACACACACGCAAGCCACCTGGGGAACTAAGCCAAGCCACGGGGCTCTAGGGTCTGTTTGGTTTCCTACTTTCTCTCAAAGTTCCCAGGCTGAGGTTTGAAGAAGGACAGGCCATACGAAGTTTCTTTTGTTCCGTAGGAAAACTGAAAGGTCACTTTTTCTGCACGTCCTAGGAGATTTGGGAGTTTGAGGCCTAGCACCTAGAATAAAATAGGAGAAGCAATGGTCTAAATAGAAGGATGGGGCTTTTAGTAGGAACAGAAGACCAGACAGAGCACAAACCCGGCCACTGGTCAGTGTTTACCATGGCTTTAAGCCATCATCAGGTGCCTTTGCTGAAGACTGCACCCACATGGATTCTGGCCAGGACATGGGACCCCCTACCCCAACCCTTCTCTAAAACATTCTTCCTTACTGGTGTTAGTGTAACCTCCCTCCCCCCCCCCCCCTTGGCTAATGAGCCGCAGGCCGGGTAAAGGACAGACAGCACATGGTGCATGACACAATGACACACAACACGTGACACACAGAGTAAGAAAGGGCTGGGAAGCTGGAGTGCAAGGTCCCCACAGGCGGACCAGGTGGGCCCCAGCGTACCATGCTGCCTTCGTTGTTGCCGACCATGGTGTTGTAACTGCCCGTCAGCCTCCTCAGCTCCGTTACTTCAAAGGTAACATCCAACCCATTAGGAAGCGCATCTTCACCTGAGGAACAAAAGCAGTAGCAAGCCAGGCGCCGGTGGCTCATGCCTATAATCCTAGCTACTTAGAAGGTTGTGATGTGAGAATCGCAGTTCAAAGCCAGCATGGGCAGGAAAGTCCGTGAGACTCTTATCTCCAATAAACCACCCAAAAACTGGAAGTGGTGCTGTGGCTCAAGTGGTAGAGCATTAGCCTTGAGCTGAAGAGCTCAGGGACAGCCCAGGCCAAATTCAAGCCCCATGCTGGGAAAAACAACAACAACAGCAACAACAGCAAGGCTGGAGCTGTGAACACATGAGTAGAGTGCTCACGCGATCACTTCACCCACTCGAGGGACAATGTCATCTGCTTTAAAGAATGTGCTGCACAAAACCAAACATACATCCTAACCCCAAACCCTGTTCCTAGTTTCTAGCATCAGAATTTAAACTTGCTAGGTAGACATTCTATACATCTAGCCACGCCTCCCACCCCTTTTTGCTTCAGTTACTTTTTAGATAGGACCTCATGTTTTAGCCCAGGATCATCTGGACCCTGACCTTCTTCTGTATGCCTGCTTCCTGCATAAATGCAATTTATAGGCATGAAATGTCATGCCTGGGCTGGGAAGATAGCTCAGTGGTAGAGTGCTTGCCTTGCATGCATGAGGCCCTGGGTTCAATTCCTCAGCACCACATAAGCAATAAAAGCCAGAAGTGGCACTGTGGCTCAAGTGGTAAAGTTATAGCCTTGAGCTGAAGAGCTTAGGGACAGCGCCCAAGTCCAGAGTTCAGGCCCCATGACCAACCAAAAAAAAAAAGGAATGTCATGACTGACTTATTTGTTGAAATGGAATTTTGTTATTTTTTGCTTTTGCTGGCCTTGAACCTGAGGTGTGTAAACTACTACACTGGCCTTGTTTCTAGATTCTGTGGTAGGACAGGTACATAAATAGTCACCCTTGACTACAGGAGCTAGCTTAAGCAAATACTTGCTTAAGAAATCTACTCTCCCACGGGGAGGTCTTTAAACAGGAATTCATGAGACCATGAGGATTTAGCTCCCCTCAAAGGAAACAGTTAAGGACCTGGAAGAGGGAATTCTGCCCTTCGTTCAGCCAGGGTGTGAGCAGTCAGAAATGAGAGCAGCCACATCACAACCAAGGCCTAGGGTGGCATTGTAGAGTGTGGGCTCAGTGGGGACGATGGCCCCTCCCAGGAAAAGCCTGGCCCTTGCCTTCTGCCCAGGCCATAGGAGCAGGACTTCACAATGCCCAGGAGCTGGCTCCCACAGGCAAAGGGCAGATGGAGGGCAGAGCCTTGGTGCCATACTGTTTTTTTTTTTAACAGACTTCATGTTAGGTGTACATTAAGAACAGAATGCACAAATAAGTCCCACAAACCTCGTATACCAAACAGGCAAGGCAAAGATGGAAATCTGCTCTCTTTGGGCGGCTGCTGGGAAAGAGAAGGCCGAGAGCAGCCACCCCTCCTTCAGCATCACCCTGAGGGCTTGGGTGCAGGCCGGGGGTCAAATAGGCAGCGTGGTCCCTCAAGGGGAGGTAGAACTCCGCTCCTTCCACGTTTAATCACATGGCTGTTCTATGGCCCTGGAGAACGAGTGAAGGGGATTATGTACCTTGACACGTATCGATCAGAACATCCACCTGTCTAAAGATCCCTAGCCGCAGCAGCTTTTCCCGGGCTTCGTGAGACTTCCGCATTACCTGTGGGAGGGGAAAAGACAGGAGTTTCTGTAAGATACAGAAACACAGTAAGGCCACAGGACAGGCCGGCCTTTGCCACTGGCAGAATCACAGATCACTCCAATCATGCTAAGAATGGAAAGAGCTATGGGGTGGCAAAAGCCCTACTCAAATGCAACCAAGACCCTACTTAAGAGTGCCAACTATCAGACACAGAGGGACAAAAGATGGACAAATGCGACAGTGGTACTCACTGGACACTATGTTGAGAATGAACTATACAGCAGGCACTAGTAGGTCACACCTGTAATCCTAGATCTCAAAGAGGCTGAGATCTGAGAATCTCAGTTCAAAGCCAGCTTGGGCAAGAAAGTGTAAGACTCTTACCTCCAATTAACCACCAGAAAGCCAGAACTGGCACTGTGGCTTAAAGTGGTAGAGTGCCAGTCTTGAGCAAAAAAGGACTCAGGGACAGCGTCTAGGTGCTGAGTTCAAGCCTCATGGCCAACAACAACAACAACAAAAAGAAAAACTATACAACTTGTGGGTGGGAATGGTAGGAAAAAACTGGGAGGAAGGGAAGGTGTCCAAAAAGAAATGTACTCTTTACCAGACTTACGTAACTCTAACCCTCTGTACAACACCTTTATAATAAGGATTGAAAGAAAAAAAGTGCCAACCACGCCGATGGCACTCGAGAGTCTACTCGAGTGCCAACCGTGCTCACAGCCCTTCATAAAGCACAAGAGTGCCCTAGCTATTCAGGAGGCTGAGATCTGAGGATTGTGGTCCAAAGCCATGACTCTTCTCTCCAATTAACCACCAGAAAACTGGAAATGGTGCTGTGACCCAAGTGGTAGAGCGTTAGCCTTGAGCCAGAGAGCTCAGGGTCAGCACCCAGCCCAAGGTCAAACCCCACAACTGACAAAACAAAACCAAAGAATGCCCACTACGCCAATTGCACGCAGGCTGCGCAGAATGACCGCAGAAAAAGAAAAGGCATCGGAGGCGCATGTGGAGCACCACACCTTCCTGGAAGGAACCACAAGCTCTTGTGAAGTCGGCTTTCTTTGTGAAGTGTGCACAGCTGTCTTGTGCTGTTTTGACTTTCTAATGATTCTAACAGCGTTGAACCTTTTCCCTCCCTTCAATGAACTGCAGTCCTTTCTGAGGCCAGGAGTCCATTCTTGTTAAGGACGAATGGAGGCAGAGTAGCAAAGGATCTTGCATCATAACAAAGGATATTGTGTCACCCTTCAGGGGAAAGGATGGAAGAAGTAGGTGGGATTTCCTGCTCAGTAGGATGGAGGGTGCCAGGCTGGGTGGCCACAAGCCCTAGGCAGGGCTCCTGCAGGAGGAAGCCCTGGAGACCCTCCATTGAGGCTCCTCACCTAGTGCCCCACCCCCAGGAGTCAGACAGACAAGACCACTGTGAGCAGGTCACTTCAGATCTCAGCATGGAGCAGGGCACCCTGGCAACTCCCTGAGGAAGAGTCCAGTAGACGGCTGTACAATTGGCTTTCAATGGAGAAGAGCTAGGACCTGCAGCATGTAGCTCCCCCTAGGGAGCTTCCCCAGGGAGAATGAAAGCAGTGTTGGGGAGTAGGGGTAAGAAGGAACAGAACCCTCAAAGTGAACACAGCAAGAAAGAGAGCCCGGGAGATTGGACATCAGGCAAGAGCAAAGGTCAAGAAAGAGGTACAACAGTCACGTTTAAAAAAAAAGAATGCCAAACAGAGCCAACTTACCTCAATGAGGTTTCTAGCCTTAAAAACCTCCCCTATTTCACAAATGATGATATCATCTTTCGTCCTTCCCAGTCCGTCAAAGTGCACATGCTGAACCACCACCTGCAGGGGACAAGGTCACACCAACTGCACCTAAGAGCAGGCCTGCTCCAGACATCAGGGCCACAGACAAGTGCTTGAAGTGTCGGGCCAGCTGGTCTTCAATTGTGATAATAACCTGTAAGTCTTCTTGTTCATGGACTTTATTCTTAGTTTTCACTTTTTCAAAATTCTGACTGTACAGACCTAGATCTGTCCTATTTGTGAACCAGATCCTGTTTCTACAGCCAGCCAAGCCAGGACCATGCCAGCCCGCTACCCAGAAAGGCTCAAAGGCCTCTGGGCTGCCCACATGCACCCCCACAGGCTGGTCCCCGCCCACCCCTCACTCCATACACCATGTCCTGCCAGAGACCCTGCATGGACCACACAGAGCTCTCCACTCTCTACTGCAAACTCTTTAGAAGTCACAAAGTTAATATTTACACTAAAAAACTTGGGGGAAAGCTGCAGTTGAGACCTGAGTTGCTTTTTTCAAGGAGCAAGATACATAAACTTAGGCTTGATTTGAATCTTTGAAATACATTTTTAAAATATATAGAGGGGCTGGGAAGGTGGCTCAGTGGTAGAGTGCTAGCCTTGCATGCATGAGGCCCTGGGTTCAATTCCTCAGCACCACATAAGCAGAAAAAGCCAGAAGTGGCGCTGTGGCTCAAGTGGTAGAGTGCTCACCTTGAACTGAAGAGCTGAGGAACAGAGCCCAGGCCCAGGCCCAACCAACAACAACGACGTGTGTGTGTGTGTGTGTATACATATATGTATATATGTATTTGTATATATATATATATATATATATATATATATACGCACACACACACACACACATATACATACACATAAATAAACCTAAGAATGTGTTTGTCTAAATCATCCACATAATCACACAGGAAAAAAAAAACACCTCTGTCTAGTCACACACATCCATACGTAATAATTCTATACATATATATGTATATAGGCTGCAGCCCTAGGCTTCCAATAGGAAACTTACATCTTTGTTTTCCAGAATTTCCTGCTTAGCTTCAGGTTCCATTTCAACAAATTGGGCTTCATCTCCCAATGCTCCGAAATCAGGCCCATCTGGTGGGAGGGGCTCCAGACTCTGAAAGGGAGAAGAACTTTAATAAACTATCAACTAAACAAGCCTTTGACTTCTGGCCTTCTGGTTCTTCCCTCCTTTGAGGAAGCAGGGCCGATGGCAAGGAAGGCCCATGCAAGGGAGGGGCTGGCCGGTCTGTGGGTATTTCCCAAGCATTGGTGCACTCGTTTTTAGTTCATAGCTCATGCTATGAAGTCTAAGACCTAACAGTATGAAGTAGTCCAGACAGGAAAATCTGTGAGACTGATCTCTAATGAACCATCAAAAAGCCAGAAGTGGGGCTGTGACTCAAGCAGTAGTGCTAGCCTTGAGCAAAAAAGCTCAGGGATCAAGTGCCCAGGCCTTGAATTCAAGCCCAGGACCAGAACACAAGCGCGCATGCGTGAGCGCACACACACGCCAAAAATTAACAGAAGGGTCCTATATAAAGTCAATGTGCCAAGGACTGGGGCTATACCAATTAAATCTCTACACCTGCGGCCCACGAAAAGGAACTTAAAAGTAAAAGGCCACAGAGATACCTGTCAGAGAAGAGAAACTGACCAAAACTGTACTGCCCTGTAGGCAAAACAAAACCTGCATCCTGCTTGGCATGGCTGGGCTGAGAGCCACAGCACTAATGAAACATTCACTGCAGAAAGTTTCCTCAGACGAGACACCACAGAAGAGGCTATCTGAATCTCCTTTCTCCTTTAAAATCATAAAAATCTGGGAACTCTTACTGGAAGGACGAAGGCAGAAAAAATGAAATGCATATCTGGCAAAAGAAAGTCCTGAAGGTTATCTAGGCTTTAAGTGGGCCTCAGCCAACTTAGACCCAGAACCATTGTCTAATGATTAGGAGTTACTAGATGACACAATCCTGTATATTCACCTACCTCAAAAAGTATGAAAGCTATCTATTAGAACACTGGGAGCAGGAAATGTTTAAATTTTATTTAAAATAAATCCTCACTAAAACTTAATAGGAAGTAGAGGTGTGACTCAAGTAGTAGTGCCAGCCTTGAGTGGAAAAACCAAGTAAAAGCTTGAGGCCCTGAGTTCAAGTCCCAGTACCAGAACACACCAGAATAAAAGTAAAAATAATGAATAATAAATAAAAAGATGGAACTATTTTGCATGCTGAGGTTGAGTGCGGGTTGAGTGGCAGGCAGTAGTGATACCACAATGCAGAGCCATGGTACTTAGAGAAGTTTAAACCAGGCTCTGCAAGCCAGGTTACCAGCCTTAGGGCTGAGCTCTTCAGAACTCTTAACAGGCAGAATGAAAAGCCCCTACAGAGTGAGTACGACAACTGGAAAACTGCTGAAAGCTTCTGGGTCAGGTGGGCAAAACAGCACACATGGCAGTTTAGTAGTTTGGATGTTGGAGCCCACATTTTAGAATTCAGCTGTAGGATATCCTGGGGCTCTGCACGGCCTTGGACAAAACAAAACAATCAAACCCCCCCCATTTTCTGGCCTTCAGAAATAATTATAAAAAACAAACAAACAAAAAAACCCAACGTTTTGGCTAGGGGCTGGTGGCTCACGCCTGCCATCCTAGCTACTCAGGGGGCTGAGAGCTGAGGATGGCGGTTCAAAGCCAGCCCGGGCAGGAACGTCTGTGGGACTCCCATCTCCAATGAACCACCAGAAAACCGGAAGTGGCGCTGTGGCTCAGAGGTCGGGCGCCGGCCTCGAGCTGAGGGGCAGCGTTGAGGCCCCGCGGGCGGGGCGCCGGCCTCGGGCTGAGGCCCAGCGTTCAGGCCCCGCGGGCGGGGCGCCGGCCTCGAGCTGAGGGGCTGAGGGGCAGCGTTGAGGCCCCGCTGGCGGGGCGCCGGCCTCGAGCTGAGGGGCTGAGGGGCAGCGTTCAGGCCCCGCTGGCGGGGCGCCGGCCTCGGGCTGAGGGGCAGCGTTGAGGCCCCGCTGGCGGGGCGCCGGCCTCGGGCTGAGGGGCAGCGTTGAGGCCCCGCTGGCGGGGCGCCGGCCTCGGGCTGAGGGGCAGCGTTGAGGCCCGCGCCGGCCTCGAGCTGAGGGGCTGAGGGGCAGCGTAGAGGCCCCGCGGGCGGGGCGCCGGCCTCGGGCTGAGGGGCAGCGTTGAGGCGTTGAGGCCCCGCGGGCGGGGCGCCGGCCTCGGGCTGAGGGGCAGCGTTGAGGCGTTGAGGCCCCGCGGGCGGGGCGCCGGCCTCGGGCTGAGGGGCAGCGTTGAGGCGTTGAGGCCCCGCGGGCGGGGCGCCGGCCTCGGGCTGAGGGGCAGCGTAGAGGCCCCGCTGGCGGGGCGCCGGCCTCGGGCTGAGGGGCAGCGTAGAGGCCCCGCTGGCGGGGCGCCGGCCTCGGGCTGAGGGGCAGCGTTGAGGCCCCGCTGGCGGGGCGCCGGCCTCGGGCTGAGGGGCAGCGTTGAGGCCCCGCGGGCGGGGCGCCGGCCTCGAGCTGAGGGGCAGCGTTGAGGCCCCGCGGGCGGGGCGCCGGCCTCGGGCTGAGGGGCAGCGTTGAGGCCCCGCGGGCGGGGCGCCGGCCTCGGGCTGAGGGGCAGCGTTGAGGCCCCGCGGGCGGGCGCCGGCCTCGGGCTGAGGCCCAGCGTTGAGGCCCCGCGGGCGGGGCGCCGGCCTCGGGCTGAGGGGCAGCGCCCCGGCCCAGCGTTCAGCCGCGACCAACGCCCACCAAGCCCCATCCGTCCACACGGCGCCCTGGAACGGCCTGCCCGGCCCAGACGGCAAGCGCAGGCCGGCCGTTCCGGGCCCGGGCGCGGCCGCTCCGGCCTTCCCGGGGGCGCACTGGGGACGGTCTCCCGGACCTCCCGCCCGGGCCGGCTTCGAGCCGCGGTCCTCGGCCCGCAGCCTCCCGGGTGGCCGGGCCTAGCCAGGGCTTCCGGGCGCTGTCTGCGCTCGGGGTGACGGCGGGTACGGCAAGGCGGTCGGGGAAGAAGGCTCGAGCGCCTCGTCCGAGGCTCCGGCCGCCGAGTGACCTTGAGGCGGCGCCGCGGGCGCCCCGACCCCCGCGGGCGTCGGTTTCCCGCTCGGATCTCCGCCGCCCCGCCGGCCTGAGGCAGCGCCGCGGCGCCCGCTCGCCCGCCCGGCCCGCGGGCGGTGTGGGCCTCTTACCCGGGCGTGCACCGCGCCCATGGCGCCCCGTCCAGCCGCCGCCCGGCCTCACGGAAACTCGGCGCTTCTGCGGGGGCGGAGCTGCGGGTCAGGGCCACTCGCGCAAGGTCCCGGATGCCGCGCGCCGGGGGCGGCCATGATGCCCCGCCTACTCCCCGCCCTCCGGCCCTCGAAGCCTCCGCTCATTGGTTCTCGTGAGTCTTTGACCCGGACGTTCACACGGACGCCAGGAACCCACCCGGGCGGGTGAGGGCGCAGGCGCGGAGCGTCCCGCGAAGCCGGGACAGGTGCTGGCGCCGGGAGGACGCGTTCCCGCGGGAAGCGTGCGGCTTCTTTGCGGGCGGCCGGGCCAGCGTTAGGGGGATGGGGAAGGCTGCAGTCGCGAGACACACTAGCCAGAGGGCGGCGGGCAGGAAGAGGATGGCACGGGGGCCTGCGTGCTCCGTGCAGTCGGGTCCACGCGGACTTCCTCCTCCCGAAGAGCTGATTTCCCCTTAAATTGCAGCCTCCACAATTCGAATTAGCGCCGGGCGTCGCGGGATCGCGCTGGAGCCGGCCCCCCGCCCCGCCCGCGTGCACACTGGGAACCTGGATCTGGGTGTGTGGACACTGGGATCCGGGGAGTTTGTAACTGGTATAGGGAGAGGGTGGACACTGGGATCCGGGGAGTTTGTAACTGGTATAGGGAGAGGGTGGACACTGGGATCCGGGGAGTTTGTAACTGGTATAGGGAGAGGGTGGACACTGGGATCCGGGGAGTTTGTAACTGGTATAGGGAGAGGGTGGACACTGGGATGTGGGAAGTATGGACATGGGGATCTGGAAAGTGTGGACACTAGATCTTGGGAGTGTGGTCACTAGGATCTGGAGAGTGTGGACACTGGGATCTTGGGAGAGTGGTCAATGGGATCTGGGGAGTGGGGACACTGGGATCAGGGAAGTCTGGACACTTGGATCTGGGGAGTATGGACACTGGGATCTGTGGATTATGAAAACTGGGATTAGATGAGTGTGAATATTAGGATCCAGGGAGTGTGGACACCGTGGCGTAGGGAGTCTGGAGGGTGTACTCTGTGGAGTGTGGACACTGGAGTCTGGGGACTCTACACACTGGGATCCACGGAGTGTGGACACTGTTATCTGGGGAATATGGACAATGGACTCTGTGGATTATGGACACTGGGATCTTGGTAGTGAGGACACTGGACTCTGGGGAGTGTGGACACTGCTCTGTGGGGTGTGGACACTGGGAATTGGGTTGTGTGGACAGTGGGTCTGAGGAAATGCACTCAGGGATCTGGGCAGTGTGGACCCTAGAATCAGAGGAGTGTGCACACTGGACTGTGGGTAGTGTGGCCGCAGGCATCTGGAGAGTCTGAACACTGCACTCTGGGGAGTGTGGACACTGTGCTCTGTGGGGTGTGGTCCACTGGCATCTGGGGAGTCTGCACACTGCACTCTGGGGATTGTGGACACTTTGATTAGTAAGGACACTAAGATCTCGTGAATATGGACACATGAGTCCATACAATGTGGACACTATAAAGTGTGGGGAGTGTGGACACTGGGATCGGGGGAGTGTGGACCCTGGATCTGGGCAGTGTAGACACTGCAATCGATGGAGTCTGGATACTGGGATGTAGGGAGTTGGGACACTGTACTCTTTGCAGTGTTGACACTGGGATGTGGGGAGTGTGGAACCTGGGATCAGAGAAGTGGGCATACTGGACTGTGGGTTCTGTGCACACTGGGATATGAGAGAGTGGACACTGGGATGTGGGCAGTATGGACACTGGGATAGGGGGAATCTGCTCACTGGGATCCAGGGAGTGTGAATCCTGAAATATGAGGAGTATGGACACTGGTATCTGGGGAGAGTGGAAACTGGAATCTATGGATTCTGCGATGTGGGCAGTATGGACACTGGGATCTGGGCAGTGTGGACACTGGAATCTACAGATTCTGGATACTGGGATGTGGGGAGTTTAGACACTGTACTACTCTTTGGGGTGTTGACACTGGGATATGGAGAGTGTGGAACCTGGGATTACAGGAATGTGCACACTGAACTCTGGGTAGTATGGACACTGGGATCTGAGTGGGTGGAAATTGGAATCAGGGGATATTGGACACTTGTGGGGAACACAGGTAGCAAAGATGGCCCTGAGAGGAAGTTGAGTGGGCAGAGCCGGATTTGTTTAGGTTCAGTGTGTAAACAACTCATGGAAGCTTAGGTGCATGATAAGGTGTGGCCTTTCAGTGATTCCTTGGTTCCATTTCCTCCTCTCCCAAGCAGTCTTTTGCTTTAAAAAGGGAATGCTCCCTGTTAATAAACGAGTTTCTGCTTGGTTTGACTCCCCGCTGCGTCTGATTGTCTCCCCGGCTAAGGGAGGCTGGGGAATGGGCGAGCGGCCGCACTTCGCACTTATCTCTCCTCGGACCCCATCCGTCCAAAGACGGATGAAGACCCGACAGACACTGTGATCTGGAGAGTGTGGACACGGGGGTCTGGGAGTGTGGACACTGGGCTCTGGAGAGCGTGGGCACAGATGTTGGGAGTGTGGACTCTGGGTTCTGGGCAATATAGACAATGGAATCTGGGGAGTGTGAACAATGATATCTGGGAAGTGTGGACACTGGGATCTGGGGAGTGTGGATACTGACATCTGGAGTGTGGACTCGAGGATCTGGAAGTATGGATACTGGGATATTGGGAGTGTAGACACTGGGATAGGAAATTGTGCACACTGGGATCTGGGGAGTGTGGACACTCGGATCTGTGGAATATGGACACTGGAATCTGTGGGGTTTGGCCACTGGCATCAGGGGAGTCTGCACACTGCACTCTGGGGAATGTGGACACTGGTATCTGGGGAGTGTGGACACTGTGATTAGTGAGGACACTAAGATCTGGGGAATGTGAACACGTGAGTCCATGAACTGTGGACACTGAAGCGTGGGGAGTGTGGACACTGGGATCTAGGGAGGGTGGACCCTGGATCTGGACAGTGTAGACACTGCAATCTATGGAGTCTGGATACTGGGATATGGGTAGTTGGGACACTGTACTCTTTGCAGTGTTGACACTGGGATGTGGGGAGTGTGGAACCTGGTATCAGAGAAGTGGGCATACTGGACTGTGGGTTCTGTGCACACTGAGATCTGAGAGGGTGGACACTGGGATCTGGAGATTGTGAGCACTGACATCTGGGGTGTGTGTACAATGGGATTGGGGAAATTTGCGCCCTGGGATAGAGGGAGTGTGGACACTGGGATCTGGGGAGTGTGGAGACTGGGATCTGGCAGTTGGGACACTGGTATCAGGAAAGTCTGGACACTGGGAAGTATGGACACTGGGATCTGGGTATTGTGAACACTGTGATCGGGCGAGTGTGAACATTGGGGTTCGGGGACTGGACACCGGGATGTGGGGAGTGTGGAGGGTGTACTCTGTGGAGTGTGGACACTGGAGTCTGGGGACTGTGCACACTGGGATCCACGGAGTGTGGACACTGGTATCTGGGGAATGTGGACAATGGACTCTTTGGATTATGGACACTGGGATCTTGGTAGTGAGAACACTGGACTCTGGGGAGTGTGGACACTGCTCTGTGATGTGTGGACACTGGGAATTGGGTTGTGTGGAGAATGGGTCTGAGGAAAGTGCACCCAGGGATCTGGGGATTGTGGACCCTAGGATCAGAGTAGTTTACACACTGGACTCTGGGTAGTGTGTACACTGGTGTCTGAGCAGTGTAGCCACTGGGATCTGGGTATTGTGCACATTGGATCTGGGGAGTGTGGACACTGTGCTCTGTGGGGTGTGGCCACTGGCATCAGGGGAGTCTGCACACTGCACTCTGGGGAGTGTGAACAGTGGTATCTGGGGAGTGTGGACACTGTGATTAGTGAGGACACTAAGATCTGGGGAATGTGAACACTTGAGTCCATGCACTGTGGACACTGAAGCTTGAGGAGTGTGGACACTGGGATCTAGGGAGTGTGGACACTGGGATCGGGGGAGTGTGGACCCTGGATCTGGACAGTGTATACACTGCAGTCTATGGAGTCTGGATACTGGGATGTGGGGAGTTGGGACACTGTACTCTTTGCGATGTTGACACTGGGATATGGGGAGTCACACACTCCCCATATGCCAATGTTAACACCCAAAAGAGTACAGTGTCCCAACTCCCCACATCCCAATATCCTGACTCCATAGATTCCAGTGTCCACACTGACAAGATCAGTTTCCACACGCCCCATGTCTCAGTGTCCACCGACCATGGACTCAAGTGTCCACATTACCAGATCTTAGTGTCCTCAGTAATCACGGTCCGGTGTCCACACTCCCAGATTCCAGTGTACACAGTCCCTACAGTGCAGTGTGCAGACTCCCCAGATGCCAGTGGCCATATCCCACAGAGAAAATGTCCACACTCCCAAGATCAATGTTCACACTCCCCAGATCGTAGTGTGCACACTCCCCAGAGTCCAGTGTGCACACTCCTCTGATCCCAGAGTCCACACTCCCCAGATTCCTGGGTGCACATTCCTCAGATCCAGTTTCCACACAACCCAATTCCCAGTGTCCACACCCCACCAAGCACAGTGCCCACACTCAGCAGAGTCCAATGTTCTTACTCCCAAGATCCCAGTGTCCATAATCCACAAGGTCCAGTGTCCACACTCTCCAGATTGCAGTGTCCAAACTCTCCAGATCCCAGTTTCCATGATTCACAGAGTCCGTTGCCTACACTCACAATATCCTAGGATCCACATCGCCCAGATCCAAGTGTCCACACTCCCAAGATCCCAGTGTCCACATTCCCCAGAACCCAGTGTGTACACTTCCCTATCCCAGTGTCCACATTCCAAAGATCCCAGTATCCACACTACCAGATCCCTGCGTCCACACTCTCCAGATGTCAGTATCCACACTCCCCAGATCCAAGTGTCCATACTTCCTATATATCATTGTTCACATGCCCCAGAGGTCAGTGTCCATATTCTCAGGATCCCAGTGTCCACACTCCCCAGATTACAGTGTCTATACTCCCGAGAACCCAGTGTCCACACCCCCCAGATCTCTGTGTCCACAATCTCCAGAGCCCAGTATCCATATTCCCCAGAAAACTACCCAGATGCCAGTTTCCACACTCACAGACCCCCATGTCCACACTCTCCAGATCACGGTGTCCAATATCCCCTGATTCCAATTTCTACCCACTCAGATCCCAGTGTCCATACTTCCCAGAGTTCACTGTGCACACTCATGTAATTCCTGGTTCCACACTCCCCATATCCCAGTGTCAACACTCCAAAGAGTAGTATAGTGTCCAAACTGCCCACATCCCAGTATCCAGAATCCACAGATGCCAGTGACTACACTGCCCAGATTTGTGAGTCCATACTCCCCACACCCCAGAATCCATAGATTCCAGTGTCCACACTCCCCAGATCTCAATGTCCACACTCCCCAGATCCCAGTGTTCATACACCCCCATGCAGAGTTAATACTCCCCCTATCCCAGTGTCCACACTCCCAAGGTCCCAGTGTGCTGGAGCCTGCTGGCAACGAAAGGGAATCCTTTCGTTGCCAGCAGAGAAGTGTGCCCACTTCTCTGATCCCAGGTTCCACACTCCCCATATACCAGTGTTACACTGCAAAGAGTACAGTTTCACAACTCCCCACATCCCAGTATCCAGACTCCATAGATTACAATGTATACACTGCCCAGATCCAGGTTCCACACTCCCCCGATCCCAGTGTCCAACCTCCCTAGATCCCAGTGACCATACTCCCCACGCTTCAGTGTCCACAATGCCTGGACTCACATGTCCACATTTCCCAGATCTTAGTGTCCTCACTAATCAGAGTATCCACACTCCCCAGATACCAGTGTGCACACTCCCCAGAGTGCAGTGTGCAGACTCCCCTGATGCCAGTGGCCACACCCCACAGAGCACAATGTCCACACTCCCCAGATCCAATGTGCACAATACCCAGATCCCAGTGGCCACACTGCTCAGATACCAGTGTATACACTACCCAGAGTCCAGTGTGCACACTATTCTGAACCTAGGGTCCACACTCCCCAGATCCCTGAGTGCACGTTCCTCAGACCCATTCTCCACACAACCCAATTCCCAGTGTCCTCACCCCACAGAGCAGTGTCCACACTCTCCAGAGTCCAGTGTCCTCACTACCAAGATCCCAGTGTCATTAATCCAGAGAGCTCATTTTCTACATTCCCCAGATACCAGTGTCCACACTCCCTAGATCCAAGTGTGCACAGTCCCCAGTCTCCAGTGTCCACACTCCACAGAGTACACCCTCCACACTCCCCACATCCCGGTGTCCACACTCGCCGGATCCAAATGTGCACATTCCCCTAATTGCAGTGTCCACAATCCCCAGATCCCAGTGTCTGCACTCCCCAGATCCAAGTGTCCAGATTTCCCTGATCCCAGTGTCCAAACTGCCTGATCCAAGAGACCACACTCCCCACATCCCAGTGTTGACACTCCCAACATCCCAGTGTCCACACTCCCAAGATCCCAGTGTCCACAATCCCAAGATCCCAGTGTCCACATTCCCAAGATCCCAGTGTTCACAGGACCCCAATCCAAGTGGTCCCACTTCCCCTATCCCAGTGTACATACTACCCAGATCCCAGTGTCCATACCTCCCAGATCCCAGTGTCCATACTTCCAGATCACAGTGTGCACATTATCCAGAGACCAGTGTGCACACTCCTCAAATCCCATGATCCACACTCCACATATCACAGTGTCCACACTTGAAAGAGTAGAGTGTCCAAACTCCTCATATCCCAGTATCTAGACTCCATTGATTCAGAGATCCGTGTCCACAATCCTAGATCCCAATGTGCACATTCCTCAGAATCCAGGGTGCACACTCTTCAAAGTCCAATATTCTCACTCCCGAGATCCCAGTGTCCACACTCCTCAGATCCTAGTGTGCAAACTCCCAGATCCCAGGGTGTACACTACTCAGAGTCCAATGTGCACACTCCTCCGATCCCAGGGTCCATAATACCCATACCTCAGGGTAAACACTCGAAAGTTACTGTGTCCAAACTCCCCACTTCCTAGTATCCAGACTGTATAGATTCCAGTCTCTACATTGCCCAAATCCCAGTGTCCACACTCCCAAGATCCCAGTGTCCACCCTCCCAAGATCCCAGTGTCCACATTCCTCATGCTTCAGTGTCCACAGTCCAAGGACTCAAGTGTCCACATTCCCCAGATCTTAGTTTCCTCACTAATCACAGTGTCTTCACTCCCCTGATACCATTATCCCCACTACTAAGAGTTCAGTGTGTAGACTCCCCAGATGCCGGTGTCCACACCCCACCGAGCACAGTGTCCATACTCCCCAGATCCAGTGTTCAGATACCCCATATCCCAGTGTCCACACTCTCCAGATTCCAGTGTCCACAGTCCAAAGATCCCAGTGTCCTAATCCGCAGATCCCAGTGTGCACACTCCCCTATCCCAGTGTACACACTCCCAAGATCACAGTATCCACACTGCCAGATCCCCGAGAACACACTCTCCAGCTCTCAGTATCCACACTCCCCAGATCCCAGTGTCCACACTTCCCAGATACCATTGTTCACACTCCCCAGAGTCCAGTGTCCACATTCCCTAGATCCCAGTGTACATAATCCCCAGATTCCAGTGTCTATACTCCCCTAAACCCAGTGTCCACACTCTCCAGATCTCTGTGTCCACACTCTCCAGATCCCAGTGTCCATACTCCCCAGAAAACAGTGTCCAAACTGTCCTTATCCCAGTGTTCACACTCCCGGACCCCCGTGTCCATACACTCCAGATCCCAGTGTCCAATCTCCCCAGATCCCATTTTCCACCCACCAAGACCCCAGTGTCCATACTACCCAGAGCTCAGTGTGTACATTCCTGTAATCCCAGGTTCCATACTCCCCATATCCCAGTGTCAACACTCCAAAGAGTAGTACAGTGTCCAAACTCCCCACATCCCATTATCCAGACTCCATAGATTCCACTGTCCACACTGTCCAGATCCAGAGTCAACACTCCCCAGAGTGCAGTGTGAAGACTCCCCAGATGCCAGTGTGCCACGCCTACTCCGGTGGAGTCTGCTTAGCATGGGAAACCTGCTTTCAGACCTGAGAATGGGGCTTCAAAGAGGCCTATCTCTGAGAATGGGACTTCACCAAAGTCTACCTCAGAGAATGGGGCTTCAAAGAGGCCTACCTCCTGGAAAAGGCTGGCAAGCCCCTGGGAAAGATGTGTTGCTCTTTTTCTTTTCTTCGCTGTATAGGAGCGCCTATTAATCTTTTACTGTTCCTGCTGCTTATTGTACTTACTCATGCTCAACGTTCCCTTATTCAAGGCTCTTTCTTAAAAGTGATGACGACTCCAACATCCGATGAGTGTCCTGAGAATATGACTAACTCACCAGAGTTAAGTGCTACCCTGAAAGCCCCTCTTATGGAGGCTAGGAGACAAGTCATAAGTAAATATAAAAGTATTGGGGGGTTTCATGACGTCACTTCAGCAGAAGGAATTGTTTGTAAGAGATTTACAAGAAGCTGTAGGCATGGCTAGAGCAGAAAGAGTGTATGGCTATTGCAGACTTTCCTTTAATCCTAAAGCATATACAATAGATTCATATAGATATCTTGTAGATAAGAAAGATGTAGAGGGATATTTAGACCAAAAGCTAAATAAGATTCCTAAAAGGTTGGTAGATAAAAGGTGCAATGGCTTATCAGAGGAAAATGGTGGGATCCTCCATTATCTAGAGGACCCCAAAGACTTCCCCCAGATCCATAGCCTTTAACAGGTGTGTATGATAAGGATGGCAACCGTTGGGAAAACTACTTAGGAGAAAGAACTTCCTGTGACTCTCTTTCATTTACTGAGAGACTTGCTAGATCTAGGCCTCCTTGGTGCATACTATTAAAGAAGGAACAAGAAAGATCTTATGAGACAGTTAAGGCCTCTATGGAGAAGAGTAAACGATTATGTGAAAGGGTTACAGAAAAGACACTATGAGCTTAAATTTGATATATGGCCAGATTTAACTAAGTATACTGAATATCATGATTTTGGGCCACAAATTGGGAACCCTCTAAGCACAATTGCTTAGAAAAGATTTGAAACGAATAAAGTACAAAACTAAACAAAAGTAACTATGAAGTACTAGAGTTCATGCCTTTCTGTCCAGCACCTTGCCCATATGCTCTGGTTAATGGTTAATAGGTGATAAACATCGAAACCCATTGTATTTCTTAAAAATAGAGGTAAAGCCGAAAACAAGTGCCTGTCGTCATAGCTCGTCATCCAAAAAACAAGATCAGGCGACCAGCTGGTGACCACCCAGGAACGAAGCCTTGCAGCAAGATTGTGTAACCTTTTGCCCTTTCTCATGGAGACTTTTGCTATAAAAGCTTGTTATCCTCTGCAATAAATTGCACTCAGCATCCACTCCTCTTGTGTGTGAGTGTCTGTTTGCCATCTCCCCACCTGTTCCAGTTCCTCCACTAGGTGTCCTCCGTCATCCCGACAGAGCCGGTCCTCGGCACCAGTGTCCACACCCCACAGAGCACAGTGTCCACACTCCCCAGATCCAATGTCGACACTCTCCAGATTCCACTGTCCACACGGCCTAGATCCCAGTGCCCAAACGCCCGAGATACCAGTGTCCACACTCTCTAGATCCCAATGTCCATATTCCCCCGACCCCAGTGTACACACTTCCACAATCCCAGTGTCCAACTTCCCCTATCCCAGTGTACACACTCCCAAGATCCCAGTGTACACACTTCACAGATCCCAATGTCCACACTCCCCAGATTCCTGTGTTCAAACTCCTCGTATATCAGTGTACAAAATTCCCAGTTCCCGTGTCCACATTCCAAATCCAAGTGTCCATACTCCCCAGATCCTAGTATCCACAATACACAGAATCGAGTGTCCACATTCCGGCCATCCCAGGATCCACATTGCCCAGATCCCATTGTCCACACTCCCAACAACCCAGTGTCACATTCCTAATATTCTAGTGTCCACACTCCCTGGAACCCAGTATCCACACTCCCAAGATCCCAGTGTACACTCCAGAGAATCCAGTATCCACACTGTCCATATACCAGTGTTCACATTCCCCTGAATTCAGTGTCCACAAGCCTCAGGTCCTAGTAACCACACTCCCCAGGACCCAGTGTCCACACTCCCCAGACCCTAGTGACCACACTCCCAAGATCGAGTTTCCACACTCCCCCAATCTCAGAGTCCACACTCCCAAGTTCCCAGAGTCCAGACTCCTCATGTCTCAGTGTCCACAGTCCATGGACACAAGTGTCCATATTACCAGATCTTAGTGTCCTCAGTAATCACGGTCCGGTGTCCACACTCCCAGATACCAGTGTACACACTCCTCAGAGTGCAGTGTGCAGACTGCCCTGATGCCAGTGGCCATATCCCAAAGAGCACAATGTCCACACTCCCCAGATCCAAGGTTCACACCACCCAGAGTCCAGTGTGCACACTCCTCTGATCCCAGAGTCCACACTCCCCAGATTCCTGGGTGCACATTCCTCAGACACAGTTTCCACACAACCCAATTCCTAGTGTCCACACCCCACAGAGCACAGTGTCCACACTCAGCAGAGTCCAATGTTTTTACTCCCAAGATCCCAGTGTCCAAACTCTCCAGATTCCAGTGTCCATGATTCACAGAGTCAGGTGTCTACACTCCCAACATCCTAGGATCCACATTGCCCATATCCAAGTGTCCACACTCCCAAGATCCCAGTGTCACACTCTCCAGATGTCAGTCTCTACATTCCCAGGATCCCAGTGTCCATACTCCCAAGATCCCAGTGTCCACACTCCCAAGATCCCATTGTTCACAGAACCCTGATCCAGTGGGCACATTCCCCCATCCCAGTTGCCACACTCCCCAGATCCCAGTGTCCACAATCCCAGATCACAGTGTGCACTTTACCCAGAGACCAGTGCGCATACTCCTCAAATCCCATGGTCCACACTCCACATATCACAGTGTCTACTCCTCATATCCCAGTATCTAGAATCCATAGATTCAGAGTTACCAGTGTTCACACTCCTAGATCCCAATGTGCACACTCCTCAGAGTCCAGGGTACACACTCCTCAGAGTCCAATGTCCTCACTCCCGAGACCCCGGAGTCCACACTCCCCAGATCCTACTGTCCAAACTCCCAGTTCCCAGGGAGCCAAATACTCAGAGCCAATGTGCACACTTCTCCGATCCCAGGATCCATACTCCCCATATCTCAGTGTCAACACTCCAAAGGGTACAGTGTCCAAACTCCCCACTTCCCAGTATCCAAACTCCATAGACTCCAGTGGGTACACTCCCCAGATCCCAGTGTCCAAACTCCCCCATTCCCATTGACCACACTCCCAAGATTAGTGTCCACAGTCCCCTTTTCCCAGTGTCCACACTCCCCAGATCCCAATGTCCACACTCCCATGATACTAGTGTACACACTCTCCATATACCAGTGTACAAATCCCAATATCCAAATCTCCACGGTCCCAGAACCCCATGTCCACACTCTCCAGATCCCAGTGTCCACAATCCTCAGATTCCAGTGTGCACACTACCGACAGTCCAGTGTGCATACTTCTCTAATCCCAGGTTCCACACTCCCCATATCCCAGTGTCAACACTCCAATGAGTACAGTGTCCAAACTCCCCACATCCCAGTATCCAGACTCCATAGATTCCACTGTCCACACTGTCCAGATCTGGAGTCAACACACCCCAGAGTGCAGTGTGAAGACTCCCCAGATGCCAGTGTCCACACCCCACAGAGCACAGTGTCCACACCTGACAGAGCACAGTGTTCACACTCCCCAGATCCAATATTGACACTCTCCGGATTCCACTGTCCACATGGCCCAGATCCCAGTGCCCAAACGCCCTAGATCCCAGTGTCCACACTCTCTAGATCCCAATGTCCATATTCCCCCGATCCCAGTGTACACACTTCCCCTATCCTAGTGTCCAATTCCCCATATCCCAGCATACACACTCCCAAGATCCCAGTGTACACAATCCACAGATCCCAATGTTCACATTCCCCAGATTCCTGTGTTCAAACTCCTCGTATATCAGTGTACAAAATTCCCAGTTCCCGTGTCCACACTCCCAGATCCATGTGTCCATAATCCCCACATCCCAGTATCCACAATACACAGAGTCGAGTGTCCACATTCCGGCCATCCCAGGATCCACATTGCCCAGATCCCATTGTCCACACTCCCAACAACTCAGTGTCACATTCCTAATATTCTAGTGTCCACACTCCCTGGAACCCAGTATCCACACTCCCAAGATCCCAGTGTACACTCCAGAGAATCCAGTATCCACACTGTCCATATACCAGTGTTCACATTCCCCTGAATTCAGTGTCCACAAGCCTCAGGTCCTAGTAACCACACTCCCCAGGACCCAGTGTCCACACTCCCAGATCCCTGTATACACTCTCCTCTGGTTCCAGTGTCCACATTCCCCAGACCCTAGTGACCACACTCCCAAGATCGAGTTTCCACACTCCCCCAATCTCAGAGTCCACACTCCCAAGATCCCAGTGTCCAGACTCCCCATGTCTCACTGTCTAAAGTCCATGGACACAAGTGTCCATATTACCAGATCTTAGTGTCCTCAGTAATCACGGTCCGGTGTCCACACTCCCAGATACCAGTGTACACACTCCTCAGAGTGCAGTGTGCAGACTGCCCTGATGCCAGTGGCCATATTCCAAAGAGCACAATGTCCACACTCCCCAGATCCAAGGTTCACACCACCCAGAGTCCAGTGTGCACACTCCTCTGATCCCAGAGTCCACACTCCCCAGATTCCTGGGTGCACATTCCTCAGACACAGTTTCCACACAACCCAATTCCCAGTGTCCACACTCCACAGAGCACAGTGTCCACACTTAGCAGAGTCCAATGTTTTTACTCCCAAGATCCCAGTGTCCAAACTCTCCAGATTCCAGTGTCCATGATTCACAGAGTCAGGTGTCTACACTCCCAACATCCTAGGATCCACATTGCCCATATCCAAGTGTCCACACTCCCAAGATCCCAGTGTCACACTCTCCAGATCCCAGTGTCCACAGTCCACAGATCCCAGTGTCCACAATCACCAGATCCCAGTGTGCACACTCCCCTATCTCAGTGTCCACACTCCCAAGATCCCAGTGTCCACACTGCAAGATGGCCAAGTCTACACTCTCTAGATGTCAGTCCCCACACTCCCCAGAACCCAAGGTCCATACTCCCAAGATCCCAGTGTCCAAACTTCCCAGATTCCAGTGTCTATACTCCCCAGATCACAGTGTCCACACTCCCAAAATCCCAGTGTCCACACTCTCTAGATCTCATTGTTCACAGAACCCCTATCCAGTGGGCACATTTCCCCTATCCCAGTGGCCACACGCACCAGATCCCAATGTCCACACTCCCAGATCACAGTGTCTACACTCCGAAGAGTAGAGTGTCCAAAAATCCTCATATTCCAGTATCCAGAATCCATAGATTCAGAGTTACCAGTGTCCATACTCCTAGATCCCAATGTGCACACTCCTCAGAGTCCAATGTCCTCACTCCCGAGACCCGGGAGTCCACACTCCCCAGATCCTACTGTCCAAACTCCCAGTTCCCAGGGAGCCAAATACTCAGAGTCCAATGTGCACACTCCTCAGATCCCAAGGTCCATACTCCCCATATCTCAGTGTCAACATTCCTAAGGTTACAGTGTCCAAAATCCCCACTTCCCAGCATCCAGACTCCATAGACTTCCCAGATCCCAGTGTCTACATTCTCCATTCCCATTGACCACACTCCCAAGATCCCAGTGTCCACAGTCCCCTTTTCCCAGTGTCCAAATTTCTAAGATCCCAGTGTCTACACTCCCCAGATCTCAATGTCCACACTCCCATGATACTAGTGTACACACTCTCCATATACCAGTGTACAAATCCCCAGATCCAAATCTCCACGGTCCCAGAACCCATGTCCACACTCTCCAGATCCCAGTATCCATACTCCCCAGATAACAGCGTCCACATTCCCAAGATCCCAGTGTCCCAACTCCCGAAATCCCAGTGTCCACACTACTAAGATCCCAGTGTCCATATTACCCAATTCCAAGTGTCCAAACTCCCCCGATCCCAGTGTCCTCAATCCTCAGATCCCAGTGGCCACAACACTAAGATCTGGGGAGTGTGGACACTGTGATCTGGGCAGTGTGGACACTGGAATCTATGGAGTCTGGATATTGGGACGTGTGGAGTTTGGACACTGTACTCTTTTAGGTGTTAACATTGGGATAGGGGGAGTGTGGAACCTGGGATCAGAGGAGTGTGCACACTGGACTCTGGGTAGTATGCACACTGGGAATTGGGTTGTGTGGACACTGGGATCTGGGGAGCATGCACTCAGGGATCTGGGTAGTGTGGACCCTGGATTCAGAAGAGTGTGCACACTGGACTCTGGTTAGTGTGCACACTGGTATCTGAGCAGCGTGGACACTGGGATATGGGGAGTGTGGACACTGTGCTCAGTGGGGTGTGGACACTGGCATCTGGGGAGTCTGCACACTGAACTCTGGGTAGTGTGGATAATAGTAGCCGGGAAGTGAAGACACTGTGATTTGTGAGTACACTAAGATCCGGGGAAAGTGCACACTTGAGTCCATGGACTGTGGACACTGAAGCGTGGGGAGTGTGGACACTGGGATCTTGGGAGTATGGACACTGGGATTTGGGCAGTATGGACACTGGAATCTATATAGTGTGGATACTGGGATGTGGGGAGTTTGGACACTGTATTTTTTGGTATGTTGACACTGGGATATGGGGAGGGTGGATCCTGGGATCAGAGGAAGGTGCACACTGGACGCTGGGGCGTGTGAACACTGGGATGTGGGAGGGTGGGCACTGTGATCTGGAGAGTTTGGATCAAAGAACTGTGAGTGTGGACACTGGGATCTATGGAGTTTGGAAACTGGAATAGGGGAGTGTGCACACTGGGATCTGGGGAGTGTGGACACTGGGGTCTAGAGAGTGAGAACACAGAGATCTGGGAGTGTGGACACTGGGATCTGAGGATTTTGGACACTGGGATCTTGAGAGTGTGAACACTAGGATCTTTGGATTGTAGACACTGGGATCTAGGGAGTGTAGGCACTGGAATCTCAGGAGTGGGGACACTGGGATCTAGGGAATGTGGACACTAAACTCTGGGGAGTGTGAACAATGATATCAGGAAAGTGTGGATACTGGGATCTGGGGATTGTGGATACTGATATATCTGGAGAGTGTGGACTCGGGGATCTGGCAGTGTGGATACTGGGATCTTGTGAGTGTGGACACTGGGATAAGGGAGTTTGCACACTGGGATCTGGAGAGTGTGGACACTGGGATCTGTGGACTGTGGACACTGGAATCTGGAAAGTGTGGACACTGGGTTCTTGGGAGTATGGACACTTGGATCTGGGCAATGTGGATCCTAGGATGTTGGTTATGTAGACACCGGAATCTATGAATTGTGGACACTGGGATCTGGAGAGTATGGACACTGGTATTTGGGGAGTGTGGACACTGGGTACCTTGTGGATTGTGAACAATGGGATCTTTATAGTAAGAACATTGGACTCTGCTGAGTGTGGACACTGTGCTCTGTGGGGTGTGGACACTTGGAATTGGTTTGTGTGGAAACTGGGTCTGAGGAATATTCACCCAGGAATCTGGGGAGTGTGGACTCTGGGATCAGAGGAGTGTGCACACTGCACTCGGGATTGTGTACACTGGTATCTGGGAGTGTGGACACTGGTATCTGGGAGTGTGGACACCGGACTGTGATCACTGAGGACACTAAGATATGGTAATGTGGACACTTGAGTCCATGGACTGTGGACACTGAGACATGGGGAGTGTGGACACTGGGATCTTGGGAGGGTGGACACTGAGATCGGGGGAGTGTGGACCCTAGATCTGGGCAGTGTGGACACTGGAATCTATGGAGTCTGTTTACTGGGATGTGGACACTGGGATAGGAGAAGTTGGATCCTGGGATAGAGAAGTGGACACACTGAACTCTGGGTAATGTGCACACTGGGATCTTGGAGGTTGGACACTGGATTTGGGGTTTGTGGACACTGGGATCTGGGGAGTTTGTACACTGGTATAGGTAGAATGCAAACACTGGGATCTGGAGGGTGTGGATACTGGAATCTGGGGAGTGTGGACACTGAGTTCTAGGGAGTGTGGACACTGGAATATTAGGAATGTGGACACTGGGTTGTTGTGAGTGTGGATACTGGGATCTTGGGAGTGTGGACACTGGGATGTTGAGAGTGTCGGCACTGGGATCTGGGGAGTGTGGACACTGGGATCTGGCAGTTTGGACACTGGGACCAGCAAAGTCTGGACACTTGGATCAGGGAAGTACGGACACTGGGATCTGGGGATTTTGAACACTGGGATCGGGGGAGTGTGAACATTGGGATCCACTGAGTGTGGACACTGGAATGTGTGGAGTGTGGAGGGTGTACTCTCTTGAGTGTGGACACTGGAGTCTGGGGACTGTGCACACTGTGATCTAGGGAGTGTGGACACTGGTATCTGGGGAATGTGGACAATGGACTCTGTGGATTATAGATACTGGGATCTTGGTAGTGAGGACACTGGACTCTGGGGAGTGTGGACACTCCTCTGTGGAGTGTGGACACTGGGATCTGGTTATTGTTTACACTGGATCTGGGGAGTCTGCACACTTGGAATTGGGTATTATGGACACTATGATCTTGGGAGTGTGACCAATAGGATCTTGGGATTTTGGACACTGGGATCTAGAGAGTGTGGACACTGAGATCTCGGGAGTGGGACACTGGGATCTTGGGAATGTGGACATTGATATCTGGGGAGTGTGGATACTGGGATCTGGAAAGTGTGGACTCGGGGATCTGGGAGTTTGGACACCGAACTATGATTACTGAGGACACTAAGATCTGGTAATGTAGACACTTGAGTCCATGTACTGTGGACACTGAGACATGGGGAGTGTGGACAATGGGATCTTGGGAGGGTGGACACTGAGATCTGGGAAGTGTGGACCCTGGATTTGAGCAGTGTAGACACTGGAATCTATGGAGCCTGGATACTGGGATGTGGACACTGAGGTATGAAAAGTATGGATCCTGGGATAGAGGAGTGTACGCACTGAACTCTGGGTAATGTGCACACTGTGATCTGGGTGTGTGGACACTGGTATCTGGGGAGTGTGGACACTGTGATCTGGGAATATGGACACTGGGATAGGGGAAGTATTATCTCTGGATGGGGGGAGTATGAACAGTGGGATCTTGGGAGTGTGGACATTGAGATCTGGGGAGTGTAGACACTGGAATCTATGGAGTCTGGATATTAGGATGTGGGGAGTTTGGACAGTATACTCTTTTGGGTGTTAACATTGGGATACGGGGAGTGTGGAACCTGGGAGCAGAGGAATGTGCACACTAGACTCTGGGTAGTATGCACACTGGGAATTGGGTTGTGTGGATACTGGGATCTGGGGAGTGTGCAACCAGGGATCTGGGTAGTGTGGACCCTGGGTTCAGAAGAGTGTGCACAATGGACTCTGGGTCGTGTGAACACTGGGATGTGGGAGGGTGGGCACTGGGATCTGGAGAGGGTGAACAAGGGTAAGTAGGAGTGTGGACACTGGGATCTATGGGGTTTGGACACTGGAATAGGGCGATTTTGCACATTGGGATCTGGGGAGTGTGGACACTGGGATCTGGAGAGTGAGAACACGGAGATCTGGGAGTATGGACACTGGGATCTGGGGATGGTGGACACTGGGATCTGGGGACTGTGGACACTTGGAATTGGGTAATATAGACACTGGGATCTTGGGAGTGTGAACACTAGGATCTTGCGATTGTGGAAACTGGGATCTAGGAGTGTGGACACTGGGATCTAGGAAATGTGGACACTGATATCTAGGGAGTGTAGATACTGGGATCTGCAAAGTGTTGACTCGAGGATCTGGGAGTGTGGATAATGGGATCAGGGCAGTGTGGACACTGGGATAGGGGGAGTGTGCACACTTGGATCTGGGGAGTGTGGACACTGGGATAGGGGGAGTATTAACTCTAAATGGGGGGAGAATGAACACTGGGATCTTGGGAATATTAACTCTGGATGGTGGGAGTATGAATACTGGGATCTTGGGAGTGTGGACACTGGGATCTGGGCAATGTCAACACTGGAATCGATGGATTCTGGATACTTGGATGTGGGGAGTTTGGATATTGTACTACTCTGGAGTGTTGGCACTTGGATATGGGCAGTTTGGAACCTAGGATTACAGGAGTGTGCACACTGAACTCTGGGTAGTATGGACACTGGGATCTGGGAGGTTGGACAACAGGATCTGGGGAGATTGGACACTATGATTTGGAGAGTGTGGACACTGGGATCAGAGGAGAGTGTACACAGTGATCTGGGAGTGTGGACACTGGGACCTGGGGAGTTTGGACATGGGGAGTGTGGACACTGGGATCACAGGAATGTGAGCACTGGGATCTGGGGAGTGTGGAACACTCGGTTCTAGGGAGTGTGGACACTGGAATATTAGTAATGTGGACACTGGGTTGATGGGTGTGTGGACACTGGGATCTGGGCAATGTGGATCCTGGGATGTTGGGAATGGTGACACTGGACCCTGTATTGTGGTCACTGTGATCTAGGTAGAGTGGACACGTGGATCTGGGAGTGTGTACACTGTGAAATGGGGAGTGTGGACACTAGGATTGGGGAACTGTGTAAACTGGGATCAGGGGAGTATGAACCTTGGGATGTGGGGAGTATTGACCCTGGGATCTTGGGAATGGGGACATTGGAATCTTGGGAATGTTGATATCTGGGGAGTGTGGATACAGGGATCAGGGCTGTTTGGACACTGGGAGAGGGGGAGTGTGCACGGTGGGCTCTGGAGAGTGTGGACAATGGTATAGGGGGAGTATTAACTTTAAATGGGGGGAGAATGAACACTGGGATCTTGGGAGCGTATACATTGTGATCTGGTGAGGGTGGACTCTGGAATCTATGTATTCTGGGGTGTGGTGAGTAAAGACACTGGGATCTGAGCAGTGTGGACACTGGAATCTATGGATTCTGAATACTGGGATGTGGGGAGTTTGGACACTGTACTACTCTATGGAGTGTTGACACTGGGAGATGGGGAGTGTGGAACCTGGGATTACAGGAGTGTGCACACTGAACTCTGGGTAGTACGGACACTGAGATCTTGGAGTGTGGACACTGGGATCTGGGGATTTTGGACACAGGGATCTGGGGAGTGTGTACTCAGGGGTCTGGGAGTGTGGACACTGGAATCTGGGTAGTCTGGACACTGTTTTCTGGGGAGTATGGACACTGGGCTCTGGAGAATGTAGACACAGAGATCTGGGGAGAGTGGACACTGGGTTCTTGGAAGTATAGACACTGGAATCTGGGGATTGTGGACACTGGATCTAGGGAATATGGACATTGGACTCAGGGGAGTGTGAACAATGATATCTGGGTAGTGTGGACACTGGGATCTGGGGAGTGTGAACATTGGATCTGGGGAGTGTGGACATTGTGCTCTGTGGGATATGGCCACTGGCATCTGTGGAGTCTGCACACTGCACTCTGGGGAGTGTGTACACTGGTATCTAAGAGTGGGGACACTGTTATCTGGGAGTTTGGACACCAGACCGTGATTACTGAGGACACTAAGATCTGGTAATGTGGACACTTGAGTCCATTGTCTGTGGACATTGAGACCTAGGGCATGTGAACACTGTGATCTTGGAGGGTGGAGATCGGGGAAGTGTGGACCCTGGATCTGGGCAGTGTGGACACTGGAATCTATGGAGTCTGGATACTGGGATGTGGACACTGGGATAGGAGAAGTGTGGATTCTGAGATAGAGGAGTGTACCCACTGAACTCTGGGTAATGTGAACACTGGGTTCTGGGGAGTGTGTACATTGGGATAGAGGGAATGTACTCACTGCGATCGAGGGAGTGTGAATCGTGAAATCTGAGGAGTGTGGACACTGGTATCTGGGAAGAGTGGACACTGGTACCTGGGGAATTTGGACACTGGTATAGGGGATCTATGAACTCTGGATTTTGGGGGAGTATGAACAGTGGGATCTGGGGAATGTGGACATTTGGATCTGGGGAATTGGACACTTGGATCTGGGCATTGTGGGCACTGGAATCTTTGGAGTCTGGATACTGGGATGTGGGGAGTTTGCACACTTTTCTTTGGAGTGTTGACACATGGACATGAGGAGGGTGGAATTTGGGATTACAGGTGTGTGCACGCTGGACTCTGGATAGTGTGGATACAGGGATGTGGGAGGGTACACAATGGGATCCGGGGAGTTTGGACACTGTGATTTGGAGAGTGTGGACAGACACTGGGATCTATGGAGTTGGAAACGGGAATAGGGGGATTGTGCACACTGGGGTCTGGAGAGTGAGAACATGGAGATCTGGGAAGTGGACAATGGAATCTAGGGATTGTGGACACTGGGATCTGGGGAGTGTGGACACTGGGATCTGGGGAATATGGACAGTGATATCTGGGGAGTGTGGATACTGATATCTGGAAAGTGTGGACTCGGGTTCTAGCAGTGTAGATACTGGTATCAGGGCAGTGTGGACACTGGGATGGGAGAGTGTGCACACTGGGATCTGGGGAGTGTGGGCACTGGGATAGGGGGAGTGTGCACACTGGGATCTGGGGAGTGTGGGCACTGGGATAGGGGGAGTAGTAACTCTGGATGAGGGGAGTATGAACACTGGGATCTCGAGAGTGTGGACATTGAGATCTAGGGAATGTGGACACTGTAATCTATGGATTCTGGGTTGTGGGGAGTAAAGACACTGTGATCTGGGCAGTGTGGACCCTGCAATCTATGGATTCTGGATACTGGGATGTGGGGAATTTGGACACTGTTCTACTCTTTGTGGTGTTGACACTGGGATATGGAGAGTGTGGAACCTGGGATTACAGGAGTGTGCACACTGAACTCTGGGTGGTATGGACACTGGGATCTGTGTGGGTGGGCAATGGGATCTGGGAAGATTGGACACTGTGATCTGGAGAGTGTGGACAAGGGAGTCTGGGAGTCTAGACACTGGCATCTGGGTAGTGTGTACACTGTTTTCTGGGGAGTATGGACACTGGACTCGGGAGAGTGAGGACACGGAGATCAGGGGAGTGTGGACACAAAGTTCTGGAGAGTATAGACACTGGAATCTGGGTAGTGTGGACACTGGGATCTATGGAGTTTGGAAACTGGAATAGGGGGATCGTAAACCCTGGGATCTGGAGAATGAGAACACGGATATCTGGGAAGTGGACAATGGGATTGGGGATTGTGGACACTGGGATCTAGGGAGTGTGGACACGGATCTTCGGAATGTGGACACTGATATCTGGGGCGTGTGGATACTGGGATCTGGAAATTGTGGACTCGGGGATCTAGCAGTTTGGATACTGGGATCAGAGCAGTGTGGACACTGTGATGGGGGAGTGTGCACACTGGGATCTAGGGAGTGTGGACACTGGAATAGGGGGAGTATTAACTCTGGATGGGGGGAGTATGAAAACTGGGATGTTGGGAGTGTGGACATTGAGATCTGATGAGGGTGGACACTGGAATCTATGGATTCTGGGGTGTGGGCAGTATGGACACTATGATCTAGGCAGTGTGGACACTGGAATCTATGGATTCTGGATACTGGGATGTGGGGAGTTTGGACACTGTACTACTCTTTGTGGTGTTGACACTGGGATATGGGGAGTGTGGAACCTGGGATTACAAGAGTGTGCACACTGAATTCTGGGTAGTATGGACACTGTGATCTGGATGGGTGGACAATGGGATCTGGGGAGATTGGACACTGTGATCTGGAGAGTGTGGACACAAGGGTCTGGGAGTGTGGACACTGGCATCTGGGGAGTATGCACACTGCACTCTGGGGAGTTTGTACACTCATATCTGGGAGTGTGGACACTGGTATCTGGGAGTGTGGACACCGGACTGTTATTACTGAGATCACTAAGATCTGGTAATGTGGACACTTGAATCCATGGACTGTGGACACTGAGACATGGGGAGTGTGCATATCTGGATCTTGAAAGGGTGGACACTGATATCAGGGGAGTGTGGAACGTGGATTTAGACAGTGTTGACATTAGAACCTATGGAGTCTGGATACTGGGATGTGGACACTGGGATATGAAAAGTGTTGATCCTGGAAGAGAGTAGTGTACCCACTGAACTCTGGGTAATGTGCACGCTGGGATCTTGGAGGGTGGACACTGGATTTGGGGTGTGTGGACACTGGGATCTGGGGAATTCTACACTGATATAGGGAGAGTGTGAACACTGGGATGTGGGGAGTATGGACACTGGGCTCTGGGAAGGGTGGACACTAGATCTTGGGAGTGTGGTCACTCGAATCTGGAGAGTATGGACACTGGGATCTTGGGAATGTGGTCAATGGGATGTGTGGAGTGGGGACACTGGGATCAGAGGAGAGTGCACACAGGGATGTGGAAGTGTGGACACAGGGACCTGGGGAGTGTGGACACGGAGAGTGTGGAGACTGGGATCAGGGGAATGTGAACACTGGGATCTGGAGCGTGTGGATGCTGGGATCTGTGGAGTGTACACTGAGTTCTAGGTAGTGTAGACACTGGAATATTAGGAATGTGGACACTGGGTTGTTGGGAGTGTGGACACTGGGATCTGGGCATTATAGATCCTGGGATGTTGGGAATGTGGACCCTGGACTCTGTGTATTGTGGATACTGGGATCTAGGGAGTGTGGACACGTGGATCTGGGAGTGTGGACACGGGATCTGGGAAATTTGTACACTGATATACTAGGAGTTTGAACACGGGAATCTGAGAAGTGTGGACATTGGGATCTGTGGAGTGTGTACACTGGGATCTTGGGAGTGTTGACACTGGGATTGGGGGAGTGTGTACACTGGGATCAGGAGAGTATGAACATTGGAATCTGGGGAATATGGACATTGGGATCTAGGGAGTGTGGACACTGGGATCTGGGCAGTGTGGACACTGGAATCTGGGGAGTGTGGACATTGGATTTGAGCAGTGTGGACACTGTGCTCTGTGGGGTGTGGACACTGGCATCTGGGGAATCTTCACACTGCACTCTGGGAAGTGTTGACAATGGATCTGGGCAGTGTGGACAGTGGAATCTGTGGAGTCTGGATATTGGGATGTTTGGAGTTGGGACACTGTACTCCTTGGAGTGCTGACACTGGGATATGGGGAGTATGGAACCTGGGATCAGAGAAGTGTGCACACTTGCCACGCCGACTCCAGTGGAGTCTGCTTAGCATGGGAAACCATCTATCAGACCAAGATAGGGGCTTCAGAGACCTATCTCTGAGTTCTGGGACTTCACCAAAGTCTACCTCAGAGAATGGGGCTTTACAGAAACCTATCTCCAAGTTTTGGGACTTCACTGAAGTCTACCTTGGAGAATAGGGCTTCTAAGAGGCCTACTCCTGGAAAGGCTGGCAAGCCCCTGGGAAAGATGTGTTTCTGCCTTTCTTTTCCTCACTGTATAAGAGTGCCTATTAATCTTTTACTGTTTCTGCTGCTCATTGTGCTTACTCATTGTCAACGTTCCCTTATTCAAAGCTCTTTCTTAAGAGTGTTGACGACTCCAATATCTGATGAATGTCTCAAAAATATGACTAACTCACCAGAGTTAAGTGCCACCCTGCAACCCCTCTTATGGAGGCTAGTAGACAAGTTATAAGCAAATATAAAAGTATTGGGGGTTTCACAAAGTCACTCCAGCAGAAGGAATTGTAAGAAATTTACAAGAAGCTGTAGGCGTGGCTAGAACAGAAGGAATGTATGGCACTTGCTGAGATAACTACTTAGGAGAAAGAACTTCCTGGTACTCTCATTTACTGAGACTTGCTAGATCTAGGCCTCCGTGACCTTACTATTAAAGAAGGAACAGGAAAAATCTTATGGGATAATTAAGGCCTCTAAAGAAATAAGGTAATGGTTAGTTGGTGACAAACGTCGAAACCCATTATATTTCTTAGAGATAAGCCGGAAACAAGTGCCTTTCAGGCGACCAGCTGGTGACCACCTAAGAATGAAGCCCTGCAGCAAGGTTGTGTAAACTTTTGCCCTTTCAGGCGACCAGCTGGTGACCATCCAAGAACGAAGCCTTGCAGCAAGATTGTGTAACCTTCTGCCCCTTTCTTATGAAGACTTCTGTTATAAAAGTTTGTTATCCTCTGCATTAAATTGCACTCAGCACTCAGCATCCACTCCTAATGTGTGTGAGTTGTCTGTTTGCCATCTCCCCATCCTATTCCAGGTTCCTCCCCTAGGTATCCTCCGTCGTCCCGACAGAACCCGGTCTGCGGCACACACTGGACTGTCTGTAATGTGCACACTGGGATCTGAGGAGTGTATACACTGGGATCTGGAGATTGTGGACATGGGGTTCTGGCAGTGTGGGTATTTGGATCTGGGGATTTGTACACCAGTATATGGGGAGTGTGTACACTAGTATCAGGGGAGTGTGGACATTGGGATCTGGGGAGTGTGGACACTGGGATCTTGGGAATTTGGACACTGGGAAATGGGTACTTTGAACACTGGGATCTTGGGAGTGTGGTCAATGGGAATGTGGGATTGTGGACACTGAGATCTAGGTAGTGTGCACACTGGAGTCTATGGGGTTTGGACACTGGGAAGTGGGGAGTTTGCACACTGTAACCTTTGTAATGTTGACACTGAGATATGGGGAGTATGGACCCTGGGATCTGAGGAGTGTGCACATTGGACTCTGAGTAGTGTGCAGCCTGGGATCTGGGAGGTTGGACACTAGGATCTGGGGAGTTTGGACATGGGGATCTCGGGAGTGAGGACATTGGACTCTGAGGAGTGTGTACCCTGGACTCTGAGGAGTGTGCACATTGGGATGTAGGAGTGTGGACACTGGGATCTCTGAATCTATGGAGTCTGGATAAACTATGAGGAGTTTGGACACTCTACTCTTGTGAGTGTGGACACGGTGACATGGAGATTGTGGATCATGAAATTTGAGGAGTGTGCACACTGGTCTCTGATTAATACACACACTGTGATCTGGGAGTGTGGACACTGGACTGTGATTACTGAGGACACTAAGATCTGGTAATGTGGACACTTGAGTCCATGGACTGTGGACACTGAGACATAGGGCTTGTGGACACTGGGAATGTGGGAGGGTGGACACTTTGATCAGGGGAGTGTGGAACCTGGATCTGGGAGTGTGGACACGGAATCTGGTACATTTGTACACTGATATACGAGGAGTTTGAACTCTGGAATCTGGGGAATGTGGACATTGGGATCTGTGGAGTGTGTACACTGGGATCTTGGGAGAGTGTACACTGGGATATAGGGAATTTGGACACTGGGATGGGGAGTGTGTGTACACTAGGATCGGGGGAGTATGAACATTGGAATCTGGGCAATATGGACATTGGGATTTAGGGAGTGTGGACACTGGCATCTGGGTAGTGTGGACACTGTGTTATGTGGGGTGTGGACACTGTGCTATGTGGGGGTGGACATTGGCATCTGCAGAGTTTGTACACTGCATGCTGGGGAGAGTTCACTCCGGATCTGGGCAGTGTGGATAGTGGAATCTATGGAGTCTTGAAACTCGGGAGTTTGGACACTGTACTATTTGGAGTGTTGACACTGGTATCTGGGAGTGTAGACACTGCTATCTGGGAGTGTGGACACTGGACTATGATTTCTGAGGACACTAAGATCTGGTAATGTGGACACTTGAGTCCATGGACTGTGGACACTGAGACATGGGGCGTGTGGACACTGGGATCTTGGGAGGATGGACACTGAGATCTGGGGAATGTGGACCCTGGATGTGGGCAGTGTGGACGCAGGAATCTATGGAGTCTGGATACTGGGATGAAGACACTGGGATATGAGAAGTGTGGATCCTGGGATAGAGGAGTGTACACACTGAACTCTGGGTAATGTGCACGCTGGGATCTTGGAGGGTGGACACTGGATTTGGGGTGTGTGGACACTGGTATAGGGAGAATGTGAACCCTGGGATCTGGGGAGTATGGACATTGGGATCTGAGGAGTGTGGACACCGGGATCTGGAGAGTGAGAACACGGATATCTGGGGGTGTGTACGCTGGGATCTGTGGATTTTGGACACTGGGATCTGAGTAGTTTGGACACTTGGAATTGGGTAATGTGGACACTGGGATCTTGGGAATGTGGACACTAGGGTTTTGGGATTGTGGACACTGGGATCTAGGGAGTGTGGACACTGGGATCTCAGGAGTGGGGACACTGGGATCTGGGGAATGTAGACACTGATATCCAGGGAGTGGGGATACTGGGATCTGGAAAGTGTGGACTCGGGGATCTGGGAGTGTGGATACTGGAATCAGGGCAGTTTGGACACTGGGATAGGGGAAGAGAACATGGGGTTCTGGGAGTGTGGACATTTGGATCTGGGGATTTGTACACTCGTATAGGGGGAGTATATACACTAGTATCAGGGAAGTGTGGACATTGGGATCTGGGGAGTGTGGACACTGAGATCTTGGAAATTTGGGCACTGGGAAATGGGGACTGTGGACACTGGGATCTTGGGAGTGTGGTCAATGGGAATGGGGGACTGTGGACACTGGGATCTGGGGAGTGTGCACACTGGAGTATATGGAGTCTAGATACTGGGAAGTGTGGAGGTTGGATACTCTAACCTTTGGAGTGTTGACACTGAGATATGGGTAGTATGGACCCTGGGATCTGAGGTGTGTGCACATTAGACTCTGAGTAGTGTGCACCCTGGGATCTGGGAGTTTGGACACTAGGATCTGAGGAGTGTGCACAATGGGATCTAGGAGTGTGGAAACTGGGATCTCTGAATCTATGGAGTCTGGATACTGGGATATGAGGAGTTTGGACACTCTACTCTTTCGAGTGTGGACACTGTGATATGTGGAGTGTGGACCATGGGATTTGAGGAGTGTGCACACTGGCCTCTGGGTAATGTGCACACTGTGATCTGGGAGTGTGGACACTGGGATCTGGAGAGTGTGAACAGTGTGATGGGGGAGTGTGCCCACTTGGATCGGGGGTCTGTGAACACTGGATCTTGGGAGTGTGGATACTGGGATGTTGAGAATGTGGATACTGGGATCTGGGGAGTGTGGACACAGGGATCAGGCAGTGTGGACCCTGGGATCATGGAAGTCTGGACACTTGGATGTGAGGAGTATGGACACTGGGATCTGGGGATTGTGAACACTGGGAATGGGGGAGTGTGAACATTGGGATCGGGGGAGTGTGGACACTGGGATATGGGGACTGTGGAGGGTGTACTCTTTGGAGTTTGGACACTGGTATCTGGGGAATGTGGATAATGGACTAAGTGGATTATGGACACTTGGATCTTGGTAGTGAGGACACTGGACTCTGGGGAGTGTGGACACTGCTCTGTGGGGTGTGGACACTGGGAATTGGGTTGTGTGGACAGTGGGTCTAAGGAAAGTGCACTCAGGGATCTGGGCAGTGTGGACCCTAGGAACAGAGGAGTGTGCACACTGGACTGTGGGTGGACGTAACAGGGCTCACCCCTGGTCACTGCACCCCAACAGTCCTCAGTAAGCTTGGAGGATGTCACACTGCTCACCTGTGGTCAGTGCACCCTGACAGTCTTCAGGGACCTGGGAAGACATCACACTGCTCAACTGTGGTCAGTGCACCTGACAGTCCTCAGGAATCTGGGAGGACATCACACTGCTCAGCTGTGGTCAGTGCATCTGACAGTCCTCAGGGACCTGGGAAGATATCACACTGCTCACAAGTGGTTAGCACACACTGACAGTCCTCAGATACCTTGGAGTAGTCACACTGCTCACCTGAGGTCAATGCACCTGACAGTCCTCACGAACCTGAGAAGACATCACTGCTCACCTTTGGTCAGTGCACATGACAGTCCTCAGGAACCTGGGAGGACGTCACACTGCTCACCTGTGACCAGTGTACCCTGACAGTCCTCAGGAACCTTAGAGCATGTCACACTGCTCACCTGTGGTCAGTGCACCTGACAGTCCTCAGGGACCTGGGAGGACATCACAGTCCTCACCTGTGGTCACTGCACCTGACGGTCCTCAAGAACCTGGGAGGACGTCACACTGCTCAGCTGTGGTCAGTGCACCTGAGAGTCCTCAGGGACCTGGGAAGACATCACACTGCTCACCTGTGGTCAGTGCACCTGACAGTCCTCAGGAACCTGGTTGGACATCACACTGCTCACCTGTGGTCAGTGCACCTGACAGTCCTCAGGGACCTGGGAGGACATCACACTGCTCACCTGTGGTCAGTGCACCTGACAGTCCTCAGGAACCTGGAAGGACGTCACACTGCTCAGCTGTGGTCAGTGCACCTGAGAGTCCTCAGGAACCTGGGAAGACATCACACTGCTCACCTGTGCCCAGTGTACTCTGACAGTCCTTAGGAATCTGGGAGGACGTCACACTGCTCAGCTGTGGTCAGTGCACCTGACAGTCCTCAGGAACCTGAGAGGACATCACAGTACTCACCTGTGGCCATTGCACCTGACAGTCCTCAGGAACCTGGGAGGACGTCACACTGCTCAGCTGTGGTCAGTGCACCTGAGAGTCCTCAGGAACCTGGGAGGATGTCACACTGCTCAGCTGTGGTCAGTGCACCTGACAGTCCTCAGGATCCTAGGAGGACATCACAGTACTCACCTGTGGCCACTGCACCTGACAGTCCTCAGGAACCTGGGAGGACGTCACACTGCTCAGCTGTGGTCAGTGCACCTGACAGTCCTCAGGAACCTGGGAGGACGTCACACTGCTCAGCTGTGGACAGTGCATCCCAACAGTTCTCAGGCCTACATGAGGAGGAAGGCACTGGGCCTGGCTTCCGGGGTTCCTGAGCCGAGGACATGTTGAGGCAGGTGTCAGGGTGGACAGTTCTCTGTCTGCTTGCCCCAGGAGGGCTGGATCCCTTTCTCCCGCCAGGCTGCTCCTCCAGAGACAGAGGGAGGCAGCAGTGACTCTGGTGCTTTAGGCAGCTGTGGGGTGCCGTCCCCCTCTGTCCCCAGAAACATGCAGAACCCCAGCTCATTCCAGGTCTGTGCCCAGCAGAGCCCAGACACCCTGCAGAGGGCTGCTTGTGAGGAAGCTGGCCACAGTCAGAGGACTGAGCACTTCAGGGCATTTGGCTCTCTCCCATTCTGGGAAAGCAGCAAGCTGTCCTGAAAGTTCTAGAATGCTGAGTTGGCCAACTGCTTCCTGTGCACACTGAGAAAAGTGGATGAAAACCCCTGTTGCTGGCTGTTGCTGGGCCTGGGCCTCCTGAGAAGGGTCACTCCACACTGGTCAGAGGCCCTCATGTGGATGGTGCAGGAGGCCCCTGGTCAGTCCTCACTCCTGAGGGGAGGAGTCCCTAACCTTAGCATCCTGACACCCAGCCTCTTTCTTCTCTTTTCCCCTTGTGTTTTTGCCCCAGGCCTCTCTGAGAGGCAGGGTGTGGATACACAGCATGTTCCACCCTCCCCCTCCCAGGCTCCTGATGACTGTCAGGTGCACTGACCACAGCTGAGCAGTGTGACATCTTCCAGGGTTCCTGAGGACTGTCAGGTGCACTGACCACAGCTGAGCAGTGTGACATCTTCAAAGATTCCTGAGGACTGTCAGGTGCACTGTCCACAGCTGAGCAGTGTGACGTCCTCCCAGGTCCCTGAGGACTGTCAGGTGCACTGACCACAGCTGAGCAGTGTGACATCTTCAAAGATTCCTGAGCACTATCAGAGTGCACTGACCACAGCTGAGCAGTGTGACATCCTCCCAGGTCCCTGAGGACTGTCAGGTGCACTGACCACAGCTGAGCAGTGTGACGTCCTCCCAGGTCCCTGAGGACTGTCGGGGTGCACTGACCACAGCTGAGCAGTGTGACATCTTCAAAGATTCCTGAGCACTATCAGAGTGCACTGTCCACAGCTGAGCAGTGTGACGTCCTCCCAGGTTTCTGAGGACTGTCAGGTACACTGACCACAGCTGAGCAGTGTGACATCCTCCCGGGTTCCTGAGGACTGTCAGGTGCACTGACCACAGCTGAGCAGTGCGACGTCTTCAAAGGTTCCTGAGGATGGTCGGAGTGTGCTGACCACAGCTGAGCAGTGTGACATCTTCAGAGGTTCCTGAGCACTATCAGAGTGCACTGACCACAGCTGAGCAGTGTGACGTCCTCCCAGGTTCCTGAGGACAGTCGGAGTGTGCTGACCACAGCTGAGCAGTGTGATGTCCTCCCAGGTTCCTGAGGACTGTCAGGTGCACTGACCACAGCTGAGCAGTGTGACGTCTTCAAAGGTTCCTGAGCACTATCAGAGTGCACTGACCACAGGTGAGCAGTGTGACATCCTCCCAGGTTCCTGAGGACTGTCAGGTGCACTGACCACAGCTGAGCAGTGTGACGTCCTCCCAGGTTCCTGAGGACTGTCAGGTGCACTGACCACAGCTGAGCAGTGTGACGTCCTCCCAGGTTCCTGAGGATGGTCGGAGTGTGCTGACCACAGCTGAGCAGTGTGACGTCCTCCCAGGTTCCTGAGGACTGTCAGGTGCACTGACCACAGCTGAGCAGTGTGATGTCTTCCCAGATTCCTGAGGACTGTCAGATGCACTGACCACAGCTGAGCAGTGTGATGTCCCCCCACTGAGGTGAGCAATGTGATGCCACTCAGGTTCCTGAGGATGTTGGAGGGCCAGCCTGGGCTCGGTGGATACGGCGAAATGCCATGACCATCTGGAACAGCCTCTTCACAAACCTTCCTGGGTCACTTTCCCCACTGAGTTCACAAGGGATGTCTTGGCTGTTCCAAGCAAAGGCGACCCAAGTGCTGGGATCCTGCGATCCAGCATCAGCAGCGTAGAGGCTCACCAGCTTCAGAATATCATGCCTCTGTTTCGTGTCCTAATTTCCCCACTGGTCCCAGGAGGTGGAGAGCTGAGGTCAGGGATCCAACAGACTCAAGTGACCACCTGGCCATGGCTATGTCCTGTGAAGGGCCCTGCTTTCCATAAAGCCTTCTGTATGAACTTGGGGGAGGCACCTTGGTCTGGAGAGTGTGTGGAAAGTGTGGAACACTTGTGTGTTATTTCCCTAGGGTTGCTCTGACACACCACTGCAGACTGGGTGGTTTAGAGATCTGTGTTCACACCTCCAAATCCAGCAGTATGGAATCAGTGTCTTCTGGGCCGCATTCCCTCAGGAGGTACAAGGCACGGTGAGTTCTAGGTCTTCTCTCAGCATCTGAGCCTGTGAGAGCAGAGTGATGTCTCTGCAGAGGATCATCCCTGGGTGCATTTCTGGGACCCAATTTCCCCCTTTTAGGGACACTATAACAGCAGGAATTGGCATTGATCTCCTGCCAAGAGCCCATTTCCATGTAAGGTCACATTCACAGGTACCAGGTGATGAAAGCGTCCATATATGAACTTCGGAAACACAACCCATTACAATGTTCCTGCCTCTGCCAGCTGCCTCTACCTCCCTATTGACATCGTGGCTCCTCTGGGGACTCATCTCCTTCCTGGCACCCAGCAGATCACTGCTGGCCATGACTGCTGGCCTGAGCTGACACTGAGAATTCAGTGAGAGCTGGTGTAGGGGCGAAGGGTCTCCTAGACTGTGAAGGTCCCAGACTGTGTGAGGAAAACTAAGCCGAAAAGCTGACCCTTTACTAAAAACAAAGAGAGGCCATGAAGGGAGATCTTAAAACGTATTTCAGACGGACTTTGGCCCTATCTCATACCCTGCCCAATTAGAATGGCACCTGACTTGTGACATTGTGCATCCCACCCCGTGGGAGCCCATGCCTCGGTGTGCATTGTGTGTCCTCCTGTAGCTATCTCTGTAATAAAGCTCCTGTAGCTGTCTTTGTAACAGCCCCCAGCTTCAAGGATGCAGGGGCATATGACATTATGTTTCTGGAATATACAAACCCCAAGAGTAAGAATATCCTCCTGCTTTGTGTGGGGACCCCAAATTTGCCTGCCAATTCAAGCCAGAAGGATAGGTTAGTTCAAACAGTTCCTAGGAGTCGGACTGTAACCCACCGGCCACGGACATAAACATGCACCTTATGTGGTGTTACAATCCCGTTGGCCACCTGTGCGTGGCCAGGCTGGACCACGTGGATGTTGCCTTTAAAAACCCTAGCTTGTGGGCTATTCGGGGTCGCAGTTTCAGCTCCTGAGTCTGTGCTGCATCCCTGGCTGGTTAGCTCTCCACTTCCCCAATAAAGTCATCTTTTTACGTGAGGCAGTCTGAGCAGTGGACTCCTTTCCCTGTAACACTGGGACAAGACTGCTCTGGGGTTCGGACACTACAGTTTGCAGCAGGATCAAACAGAGGCTAGTCGGTCTCTGGCACTGAGGCTTTGGGACACTTCATCAGGGCTTCAAGTTTTACAGTGTCCTGGGCAGAAGTAGCTGCAGCTACAGGCTAGGAGGAGGAGCGGAGCACTGCAGGGGTGGGGCAGGAGCAGGAAGTGAGCGGTCCAGGGGCGGGGCTTGTGGGACGCCAAGGGTCCTGAGGACAGTGTGCATACCTAGAGCACCATCTGGTGGGAAGCAGTGGTCACTGCACCTCTCTGGTCCTGAGATGAGGAGGATCATGTGCAGGCCTAGAGCACCCTCTGGTGGGAAACATTGGTCACTGCAACCCCTGGACCTGAGAAGAAGAGGACAGTGCACACACCTAGAGCACCATCTGGTGGGGATGAGTGGTCACTGCACCCCCTGGACCTGAGAAGAAGAGGACAGTGCACACACCTAGAGCACCACCTGGTGGGAATCAGTGGTCACTACACCCTCTAGTCCTGAGGAGAGGAACATGGTGCGCACACCTAGAGCACCATCTGGTGGGAATCAGTGGTCACTGCACCCTGTAGTCCTGAGGAGAGGAGCATGGTGCGCACACCTAGAGCACCATCCTGTGGGAATCAGTGGTCACTGCACCCTCTAGTCCTGAGGAGAGGAGCATGGTGCGCACACCTAGAGCACCATCCTGTGGGAATCAGTGGTCACTGCATCTCTGGTCCTGAGAAAGGGAGCATGGTGCGCACACCTAGAGCACCATCTGGTGGGAATCAGTGGTCACTGCACCCTGTAGTCCTGAGGAGAGGAGCATGGGGTGCACACTTAGAGCACCATCTGGTGGGAATCAGTGGTCACTGCACCCTCTCGCTTTGTGGGAAGAGCAGAGCAGGAGAGGGGCGGGGTTAGGGAGAGGAAGTGAGCGGCGCAGGGCGGGGTCTGTGTGGCTGAGCAGGAGAGGGGCGGGGTTAGGGAGAGGAAGTGAGCGGCGCAGGGCGGGGTCTGTGTGGCTGAGCAGGAGAGGGGCGGGGTTAGGGAGAGGAAGTGAGCGGCGCAGGGCGGGGTTAGGGAGAGGAAGTGAGCGGCGCAGGGCGGGGTCTGTGGGGCCGAGCAGGAGAGGGGCGGGGTTAGGGAGAGGAAGTGAGCGGCGCAGGGCGGGGTCTGTGTGGCTGAGCAGGAGAGGGGCGGGGTTAGGGAGAGGAAGTGAGCGGCGCAGGGCGGGGTCTGTGGGGCCGAGCAGGGGAGGGGCGGGGTTAGGGAGAGGAAGTGAGCGGCGCAGGGCGGGGTTTGTGGAGCCAAGCCGGAGAGAAGTGTGGTATGGGATCCGGCTATGCGGAGGGGCCTGGCGGAGGGGTTCCTGAGGCTGGAGAGGCTGGGCTGAGGGACCAGCTGAGGGGCCGGCGGAGGGGTTCTTGAGGCCGGCGGGGCTGAGGGGCGGGCGCAGGGTCTCCTCAGGCCGGCGCAGGGTCTCCTCAGGCCGGCGCAGGGTCTCCTCAGGCCGGCGCAGGGTCTCCTCAGGCTGGCGCAGGGTCTCCTCAGGTCGGCGGGGCTCCGCTGAGGGGCCGGCGGAGGGTCTCCTCAGGCTGGCGCAGGGTCTCCTCAGGCTGGCGGGCCTCGGCTGAGGGGCCGGCGCAGGGTCTCCTCAGGCCGGCGCAGGGTCTCCTCAGGCTGGCGGGGCTCCGCTGAGGGGCCGGCGGAGGGTCTCCTCAGGCTGGCGGGCCTCGGCTGAGGGGCCGGCGCAGGGTCTCCTCAGGCCGGCGCAGGGTCTCCTCAGGCCGGCGCAGGGTCTCCTCAGGCCGGCGCAGGGTCTCCTCAGGCCGGCGGAGGGTCTCCTCAGGCTGGCGCAGGGTCTCCTCAGGCTGGCGGGCCTCGGCTGAGGGGCCGGCGCAGGGTCTCCTCAGGCCGGCGGAGGGTCTCCTCAGGCTGGCGCAGGGTCTCCTCAGGCCGGCGCAGGGTCTCCTCAGGCCGGCGGGGCTCCGCTGAGGGGCCGGCGGAGGGTCTCCTCAGGCCGGCGGGCCTCGGCTGAGGGACCGGCGCAGGGGCTCCTCAGGCCGGCGCAGGGGCTCCTCAGGCCGGCGGGGCTCCGCTGAGGGGCCGGCCGAGAGGCAGAGAGCCTGGGGAGCTGAGGGGCCTGCAGAGAGCTGACACCTGTGGGAAGGAGAAAACAAAAGCCTTGTAGGTTGCAGCTGCTCCTAGTTCTGACAGAGCTCAGGACGCAGCAGTTGCAGACCCATTAGGAAAGCTCCTTTGTTATCTTTCTCTGTGCCTGGGGGAAGCTCTCACTGGCAGGGTTATTAAACCATCACTGCCTGGGGCCTGGCCTGAGATCTGTGTCCTTAGGAGCTGGGTCGGGTAGCAGAAGGTGGGAGCAGACAGTATGGTTGAGATGGCTTTTTCTTTTTCTCCTCAGCCATACTCCAGATCCCTGCAGGACGCTGATTCTTTGTTCTCCCGAGACTGCCCTTGACCTCAGGTGCTGCAGTGAGAGAATGGGACGAGTTCAGAAGCTTGGAGTGGTGAGTGCCTGCCCCACACTTGGTAGGCCCCTCACCAGGCTGGTCCCATGCCTGGCCACACACCAGGCAGGCCACACACCAGGCTGGCCCCACACCAGGGAGCCCCATACCAGGCCCCACACCAGGCAGGTCCCACACAGGCCTCATGCCAGGCCCCATACCAGAACCCACACCAGGCAGGCCCCACACCAGGCCCCACCCCAGGCCCTACACCAGGTCCCACAACGGGCCTCACACCAGGCAGACCCCACACCAGGCAGCCCCCACACCATGCCCCATACCAGGCCCCATACCAGGCCCTACACCAGGCAGGCCCCACACCAGGCTGGCTCCATGGCAGGCCACACACCAGGGAGCCCCCACACCAGGCCCCACCCCAGGCCCTATACCTGGTCCCACAACAGGCCTCACAACAGGCAGGCCCCACACCAGACATGCCCCCATGCCATGCCCCATAATAGGCCCCACACTAGGCAGCCCCCACACCAGGCATGTCCCACACCAGGCATGTCCCACACCAGGCCCCACACCAGGCCTCACTCCAGTTCTTACACCAGGCCCCATACCAGGCCACACACCAGGCAGGCCCCACACCAGGAAGGCTCCACACCAGGCCTCTGTAGCACATCCGTGCTGACAGCTCAGGGTCTGGGCTGCTGCAAATCCACATATCTGAGTCCAGGGCTTCCCTGGGTCCATGCCTCCCTGAGTCCCATTCTTTTCTTTTTTTGGGGGGGGGAGGTGGGGTCTGGTCATGGGGCCTGAACTCTGGGCCTGGGCGCTGTCCCTCAGCTCTTCAGCTCAAGGCTAGCGCTCTACCACTTGAACCACAGCACCACTTCTGGCTTTTTTCTTTTTGCCTATGTGGCACTGAGGAATCGAACCCAGGGCCTCAGGCTTGCAAAGCAAGCGCTTTACCACGGAGCCACCTTCCCAGCCCCCCCATTCTTTCTTGAATCTGGGCCTTCCCTGAGTCCATCCCTTCCCAGGGTCCTTTTCTTCTCCCAGGCCTTCCCTGGGTCCAGGCCTTCCTTGGGTCTCGGCCTTCCCCAGGTCTCGTCCTTCCCTGGGTGTGTGCCTTCCCTGAGCCTCTGGTTTGGGCTTTCTCCTTATCTGGGCCTTTCCTTTGTCAGCAACAGCTCCAGTTTTTACCAGCTCTGACTAGGCCTGCTCTAAAGGATGTCCAATTCCTAATCTGGCTCATCTAGAAGTGGAGCTGTGGCTCACTTCCTCTCAGGGAGAGCACCCAGGCCCCGAGTTCAAGCCCCAGGACCAGCACAAAGATTTTTGTTTTCATAACATAGGTATTTAATACAATGTAGGATGGTCTGGATGGATCGGATCCCATCAGAACTTGCTCTCGCCACTGGTGTTTCTCCGAGTCTGCACCAGGTATTCATCTTCACTCTCATGTCTACACTTGGGCCTGGAGAAGGAGGTGAAGCCTCTCCCTTCCTGCTTGGTAAGTTGATACCTGCCAGAACAAATTTGACCACATTAGGCTCATCCCAGCCCTGTATCCATGGCACCAAGTCTTTACTGAGCTTTCAGCTATGTCCTGCATAAGGTATGGTGGTTAGGGGGTGAGAGGATGTGTGACACATGTTTATGTTTTCATTACATACCTTACAGACATTTTGTCAGGCATTCCAAGGTATTTCAATTTGCTTTGTTGAATTCTGGTGATACTATGTTCAGGGCTCTTCACAGGCTAGGGCAACACCTCAACACTAAGCTCTCCATTTTATGCCTTTGAAGCCAATCAGTTCCTGTAAACTGAAATCATGTCAACATTCTGATAAGGATCTTTTGAGGGAAGCAGAAGGCATAACCTAGCCTTTTCTTTTCCCTGTCAGACATACCAGGTCCCACTTGTCTGTGACAGGGCTCCTAGATACCTAGCCTTTGTTGCCGGTTGCCTGCCTCTGCCTGTAGGCACTTTGAGGAGAAAATGTACTGAGTGTCAGGAGAAGCTGGGGATAGTTTGCACACTTTGAATTATGCATGTAGAATCTTGCTCTACAACTCAGTGTATGCTTTGGCAGACTGAGTCCCAACTTAGGCTTCCATCCTCATCTCTACCATGCTTTAATCTGTGCTTATGGTAACTGGAGAAGGGGTGAAGGCATTTGTTTTTTGTTTTTTGTTATTTTTATTTTTTGGGTGAAGGCATTTGTGAGGAAAGGAGGCCTACTCCTTCCTGCTTGGTAAGTTGTTACTAGTCAGAACAACTTTGATGACTCTAGGCCCCAACCCTGCCCTCTATCCTGAGCTGTGAGCTAACTCAAATCCATTCACTAGGTGTGTATCTAACACATTCAGGCGCTTTGACCAACTTCCCAAAGCTAAGAGAGGCATAAGGTTATGGAAGACTTGTTGAGGAATTGGTTATAGGTGTAGGGTTGTTGATGCTAAGGGCAGGGTTAAGTTTGGGTGTTTTAGGGCTACTCAGGGTGGAAGTTAGAATTAAATTTTTTGTTATGGATCAGATATAGGTTAGATCAGGTGCTGGGTTTTTGATTATCCAAACAGAGCAGGTTTTTATGAAGAGCTAAGTTAGTGTTAGGGTCAATGTTACCGTATGATAATGGATTGGTTAGAGAATGGGTTAGGGATCTGGTGAAGTTAGGAGTTATGGAAGGGATTAGCATTTGGATTATGGAATGGGTCAGGCTAAGGTTAGGCTTATAGAGAACATGTTTGGGTACTTATACATTTGGGGCAGATGTAAGGTTACCTGTTTTGTGCACACTTTAGGGTACACGTAATACTCGAAGTACATGTTAGAGTACTTGTAGGATACATGTAAGTGTTTAGAGCTTGTATTAGAGTATATGTTTGGATGTGTTTTAGGGTTACAGTTTTTTAGAGTATGTGTCAGGGTGCTTGTTAGAGTACACGTTAGGGTATATGTTAAGGTCAGGGTTAGAGTATGCTAGGGTACATTCAGGGTACATGTAAGGTTACATGTATGGTTTATAGAGTATGTGTTAGGCTATTTATAACCATATGTGTTAGTGTCTAGAGTATGTGTAATGTATTAGAGTGCTATTGTGAAATCTGTTAGGGTTAAAATACATGTTAAAGTTAGGTTCAGAGTTAGTTTGGGAACGTGCAAGGAAGAACTTTGTGGGATGGGTTAGGATAATGGATATGTTATGGAGCGGTCTTCAGAGTGGGTATCCAACAAGTGAGGATTAGGTAATTTGTTAGTAACGGATTAATGTAGGTTTGGGGAGTTGTAGAAAGTGTTAGTCAAACAGTTATGGATTTGGGTTAGCAGCTGGTTTAGGGTGAGGCCATAAGATTGCTGAGTGGCTTAGGGTATGTCTTAGGGTATGAGTATGAGTGTGGGATAAGGCACATGTTAAGATGTGAGTATGGGTTCAGAGTTAGGGTGTATGGTGGGGTACATGTTAGGGAACATGTTAAGATAGTGTTTGGGTTTAAGGTACATTAGGGTACATGTTAGGGCATGCATTTGGGGTAGGTTTGGGGTACATGTTAGCGTGAACATAAACCTTTATGGTTTAAAATACATGTTAGAGTACTTGATTCTGTACATATTAGTGGTTAGGGTATACATTAGGGTACATGGTACAGTTATGGTAAGTGTTTGGGATTGTTAGGGTTAAGCTATGTGTTAGGATTAGATATGTGTAAGGGTACATGTTAGGGTACATGTAAGTATACATGTTAGGGTGCATGTAAGGATCACTTGGAGTACGTGTTAGGGTACTTGTTAGGATACATGTTAATGTTTACCATACATTTTAGGGTTGAGGCACACTTTAAGGTACATAAGGTGTTAGGGTACATGTTTGTGTGTGGATTTAGGTTAGGGTATATGTTAGGGTGTGAGTATGGGCCAGAGTTAGGGTGTATGATGGGGTATATGTTAGGGAACATTTTAGCGTACATGTTAGGGTTAAGGTACATGTTAGGACTAGAGCCAGCACAAGGTCGTGTGTCAGGTTATACATTTGTGCTACATGAAGGTTACCGGTATGGTTTAGACCATGTATTAGTGGTTAGGGTATTTATTAGGATATGTGTTAGAGTATGTGTTTGGGTTAGGACATAGGTTAGAACATACGTTAGGGTATTGGTTAAGGTTATGGTTTTGGTTATTTTTTGGGCACGTGTTAGGGTATGTGTTGGGCTACATTTTGAGTACATGTTAGGGTGCTCGTAAGGGTACCTAGGCTTAAGAGCACATGTTAGGGAACTATGCAGGCTATGATGTTTCAGGGCACATGTCAATATTGTGTTAGGTTTATGATGTGTGTTAGGGTATTGCTTAGGGTTAGTGTTAGGGTACATTTGGGGTACATGCTAAGGTGCTTGTAAGAGTACCTGATGTGTTAGGGTACTTGTTACTGTGTGTGTTAGTGGTTGGGGCACATGTTAATATACATGTTAGGATTATAGTATGTGTAAGGGTATTAAGGTTTGGGTTAGTTTTTGTGTGAAGGTGTGAGGGTATATGTAAGGGTAACTGGGTTAGAGTACATGTTAGGGTCCTTGTTACCATATTTATTAGTAGAGTATGGATTATATTTTGTTAGGGTACATTTAGGGTATACTTGCGGTTTATAGAGTACATGTTTCAGTACTTGTTACCATATGGGTTAGGGTCCAGAGCATGTTTAGTGCATTACAGTGCTATTGGGAAATCTTTTAGGTTTAATATACATGGTAAAGTAATGGCACACATTAGGCTATGTGTTTGGGTCCATGTTGGGGTATGTTTTAGAATTAGGGTACTTGATAGGGGATTTGTTAGGGTTACGGTACATGTTAGAGCACTTGTTAGAGTGTGTCTTAGGGCAGATACTATGGTATGTGTTAGGGCATCTTTTAGGGTTAGGGCACATGTTAGGCTGTGTTATGGACCATTGGGGATACATGTTAGGGTGCATAAAAAGATACTTGTGTGGTTTACAGTACTTATTAGGGTATGTTAGGGTACATGTTAGGGTACATGTTAGGGTACATGCTAGCTTATGTTTGAGTCATGTTAGGGTACATGTATGGATACTTGTATATTTTACAGTACATGTCAAGGTACTTGATAGAATACATGTTAGGGTCAGGGTTAGAGTATATTAGGTGATTTCAGGGTACATGTAAGCTTACCTGTATGCTTTATAGAGTACATGTTAGGGTACTTGTTACCATTTATGTTAGTGTCTAGAGTATGTTTAATGTGTTAGAGTACTATTGTGAAATCTGTTAGGGTTAACATACTTGGTAAAGTTAGGGCACACATTAGGGTGTATATTAGGTTACTTTGGGGTACACGTTTGAGTGAGTTTAAGAGTACTTGCATGGTTTTGAATAAGTGTTAGGATGCTTGTTAGGATATGAGTTATCATTTGGAGTATATGTTAGGAAACGGTATGTGTTGTGCACGTGTTAGAGTACATATGACTTGAAGTACACATGCCTTGAAGTACACATGAGATTACGTTGTAAGATATGTGCACATGTTTAGAGTGTGTGTTTGAGTACATGTTTGAGTATGTGTTGGGGTTACAGTTACGGTTTGGGTTAGGCAACATGTTAGGATGTGTGTTGGCATAAGTTTAGGGTACTTCTTAGGGTATATGTAAGGTTTACAGTACGTGACAGTGGTTAAGGTACATGTTATGTTTAGGTTACATGTCAGAGTATCTTTTAATTTCTATCTTAGGGTATACATTAGAGTGTTTGGGGTACATGCTAGGGTACATGTAAGAGTACCTGTTTTGTTCAAAATTCATATAAGAATAATTGTTACCATACATGTTAGTATCTTGAGTATATGTTATAATATGTGTTAGGGTAAGGGTAAAATTTTAGTAGGTAGCAGGTTTGTGTTAGAGGTCGGGTATGTGTGAGGGTTTAGGTATGTCATGGTTTAGGTTTTAGGTATGTTTGGTAGGATTATGGTATATATTAAGACCACATGTTAGGGTATTGTTAAGATACATTGTTGTTTGGGTGTATGTAAGGGTGCGTGTATGGTTTAGACTGCGTTAGGGTAATTGTTACTGTACGTTAGTAATTAGGGTACATGTTAGGGTTAGAGTATGTGTTAGGATACATGTTAGGGTTAAGTTATGGGTTAGGGAACATGTTAGAGTATATTGGGGGGGTACATCTTAGGGTACATGTGTGGTTTGCTGCACGTGTTCAGGTATGTGTTGGGGTTTGGGTACATGTTAGGGTTCAGGTACGTGTAAGGGTTAGCACATATGTTAGGGTATTTCTTAGGGCTATGATTTGAGTTAGGGCATGTTTGAGGCACATGTTAGTGTTCAGGATTCCAAACCTGTATGGTTTAGAGTGTATGTTAGGCCACTCCCATGGCCTCAGCCGTTGTGGGGTTGGTTTGCTCAGAGTCCTTGCCCTACCCTGCTCAATGGTGTGGGCCCTGCTATGCCCAACTTTGGGGGAGACTGGAGACTGGAATGAGCAGTCAGCTGTGCTTTCACTCTGTTCACACACCTGCCATACATACACATATGAGGGTATGGGTGGGGATTGAGCGCTATGTATCTCTGTGTGAAAATTGGACCCAGCTTAAGCAGGTTTGATGAAAGAAGGCCATCTACCTCCAAGCATGCAGGTAAGTCTGTTAAGTATCAGGGTGTGGGTGGGGTTGGGATTAGGTTAAGAAACTTGGGTTGCCAGGAGTCTGGGGTGGTGACAATAGGGGCTAGTGTTACTAGGGCTACTGTTGTTAGGATTGGTCAGGTTTGGGTTTGGGTTCAAGTATAGGGTTGTTTGTTTATATTAATGGTAGGTTCAAGTTTTGCTTAGGGTACCTGTACCCTTAACATATACACTAAGCCACTCACCAATCTTAGGCCTAACCCGAAGGCATTTGCCAACTCAAATGCATACAATAATGGTATACTTAATACATTCAGCAGCCCTAACCCATCCCCCAGAGCTAGAGGAGGAATAGGGTTAAGCACTTGGGTTGTTGAGAAATAGGGTAAAGGAATAGGATTGTCAGTGGTCAGGGGTGATGTTAATGTTTAGGGTTGTTAGGGCTACTGTTTTTAAGGTTGGTATGATTGAGGTTATATTTCAATTGTAGGGTTTTTGATGTTATGGGTATATTTAGGGTTCATGTTAGGGTACTGACTATGTTAGAGTACTTGTCATCATACATGTTAGTGGTTAGAGTACATGTTAGGGTTAGGACATGAATGTGTTATGGTATGTGTTAGGGTACACGTAAGAGTACCTGTACGGTTTAGAGGATGTGTTAGCATAATTTTTACCTTATATGTTAGGATTTAGAGTATATGTTAGGATATGTGTTAGGATACGTGTTAGGGTTAGGGTATATGTTAGTGTTAGAAAATATGCTAGGATTTGAGTTAATGTTAAGGCACGTGTTCGGATATGCATTGGGGTACATTAGGGGACACATTAGAGTGCATGTTAGGTTTAGAGTACTTGTTCAATATGTGAAGAGTGAGGCTATGTGTTAGGGTTAAGTTACGTGTTGGGGTTAGGGCACATATGAGGGTACAGTTTAGGATTAAGCCGTGTGTTTGGTATGGTTCTGTAAATATGAGGTACTTGTTAGGGTGCATGTGAGGTACAGTACGTGGTCGTGGTCAAGATATGTGTTGTGGTTAGGATATGTTTTAGGATATTTGTTAGAGTTTGCCTTAGGGTTAGAGTATATGTTAATGTATATGTTTGGGTACTTGTTAGGGTGCATGTAAAGTTTGGAGCACATGGTAGTGTTAGGGTACAGATTAGGACACACATTATGGTTTGGGGGTCTATGGTTAGGCTTTGGCTAGGTATATGTTAGGGTAATGTGCCTGTTCAGAGTATATATGAGGGTACTTGCTATGGTATATTGTAGTGTTTAGAACATGTTAGGATATGCATTAGGGTAGGATGTATTAGGGTATGAGGATTTGGGGTACATGTAAGAGTACCTGCATGGTTTAGAGTACTTGTTAGGGTACTTGCTAGGGTGCATTAGTGTTTAGAGTACATGCTAGGGTTCATATTAGGGTACATGTATGTTTAAGAGTACCTGTTAGTGTTCTTGTTAGGCTGTTAATACTTTGAGTATGCGTTTGGGTTCAGGTTAGACTGTATGGTAGAGTTAAGGCACATGGTAGGGTGTGGGTTAGAGTTTTTGTTTTGGTTAAGGTTAGCACACCTGTTAGGGTATATTAAGGTATATGTATGATAAGAGTACATGTTAGTGACTTCTATTAGGGCACAAGTTAGGAAACATGTAAGGATCCTTGCAGAGTTAAAGTTCATGTTGGGGTACCAGTTGGGATAATTGTTAATGTTTAGAATACATGTTTAGGGTATGTATTAGGGTTATGGTACTTGTTAGGTTACGTGTTAGAGTATGTGGTAAGGTTTGTGGGGTAGGGTATGTATGTTAGGCTTTGGATGAGGGTGTGTGTTAGGGTATGTATTAAGGTACATTGGTGGTACATATTAAGGTGCACGTAAGGGTACCTGTATGGTTTAGAGCATTGGTAGGGTAATTGTTACTGTATGTCTTAGTGATTAGGGTATTTGCTAGGATAGATGTTAGGGTTGTATGTTAAAGTACACATTAGGGTATGTTTTAGGTTTAAGCTGTCTGTTAGTGTTGGAGTCCATTTAGGGGTACATGTTAGTGTGCATGTAAGGATACTTGTGTGGTTTACAGTACATGTTCAGGTAGTTGTTAGGGTTTGAGTACATGTTACGGCATATGTTACTGTTAAGGTATGTGTTAGATTGTCACATGTGTTAAGGTTATTATTTGGGTTAGAGTTAGGGCATGTTTGAAGTACTTGTTGGTGTTCATGATTCCAGACCTGTAGATTTACAGTGTGTGTCCAGTCAGTCCAATGGCCATCAGCAGTCATGGGGTTTTACTCAGAGTCCTTGCCCTGTTGTGCTTGAAGGCGTGGATCCTGTTAGGCCTAACTTTGGGTGAGACAGGAGATTCGAATGAATGGTCATCTGTGCTTTCACTCTGTTGACGCACCTTCCATGTGAGGATATGGTTGGGGATTGCATGCTATGTTTCTCTGGAAACTTTGGTCCACCTTAAACAGGTTTTGTTTGGGTGATGGCATGTGTTAGGGCATATGTTAGGGTATGTGTAACAGTTAGGGTACTTGACAGGGAATTTGTTAGTGTTAATAGTATGTATTAGGGTGAGGGCACCTGTTAGATTTAAGGTACATGTTAGGGTTACATTTATGGTTTGGGTTAGGCAACATATTAGGATGTGTGTTGGTATAAGTGTAGGGTACTTGTTATGGGTGTAAGATTTAGAGTATGTGATAGTGATTAGAATGTGTGCTATGGTTAGAGTATATGTTAGGGTATCTGCTAAGGTTTATGTTATGGTTGGGGCATACATTAGTTTATGCTTGTGGTACATGGCAGGGTCCATGTAAGAGTAATCGTTACAATACATGTTAGTGTTTAGAGTATATATTATGGTATATATTATGATAAGAATAAGGTTTATGGTACACTGCTGGTTTGTGTTAGTCTTAGGGTGTGTTAGGGTATATAATAAGGGCACAGGTTAGGGTATGTGTTAATACACAAAAGAAGTAGATGTTTGGGTATATGTAAGGGTGGCTGTAAGGTTGAGAGTTAGGGTAATTGTTCCTGTATGTGTTAGAGATTAGTGTTCAAGTTAGGGTTAGAGTATGTGTTAGGGCACATGTTAGAGTGCATTTGGGGTACATGTTAGGGTATACGTAGGGATACTTGTGTGGTTTACAGTATATGTTCAGGTATGTGTTCAGGGTTCTAGTACATGTTAGGATTAAGGTACGTGTAAGGGTTAGCACACATGTTAGGGTATCCCTTAGGGTTATGATTTGGGTTAGAATTAAGGCATGTTTGAGGCACATGTCAGTGTTCAGGATTCCAAACCGGTATGGTTTAGAGTGTATGTTAGGCCACTCCCATGGCCTCAGCAGATGTGGGGTTGGTTTGCTCAGAGTTCTTGCCCTATCCTGCTCGATGGTGTGGGCCCTTGGGGGAGACTGGAGGCTGGAATGAGCAGTCAGCTTTGCTTTCACTCTGTTTACACACCTGCCATGCATGCATATGTGAGGATATGGGTGGGTATTGTGTGCTATGTATCTCTGTGGAAATTGGACCCAGCTTAAGCAGGTTTGATGAAAGAAGGCCATCTACCTCCAAGGATGCAGGTAAGTCTGGTAAGTATCAGGGCATGGGTGGGGTTGGGATTTAGGTTAAGATGCATGTAAGGGTACCCATATGGTTTGGAGTATGTGTTAGCATACTTTTTACCTAACAACTTAGGATTTAGAGTACATGTTAGAGTATGTGTACAGAATATGTTAGGTTTAGGATTTGAGTTAAGGTTAGGGCATGTGTTAGGATATGCATTGGAGTATGTTAAGGGACATGTTAGAGTGCTTGTAAGGTTTAGAGTGTGTGTTTAGGTACTTGTCGCTGTACATGTTAGGGTGTGTATTAGGATATGTGTTAATAGTGAGGCTATTTGTTAGGTTATTTGTTAGGGTTAGGGCTTGTGTGAGGGCACAGGTTAGGGTTAAGCTACGTGTAATGGTATTGTTTGTTACATACGATGTACTCATTAGGGTACATGTGAGGTTTAGAGTATGTGGTAGTGGTTAAGATTTGTGTTGTATAAAACAGCTAGAAAAACAAGAAAAAATGGAACCTAAAGTTACTAGACAGAGCCAGATAACCAAATTAAGAGCAGAGATTAACCAATTAGAAAATCAGAAAATTATAGCCCAAATTAACCAAACAAAAAGCTGGTTCTTTGAAAAAATAAACAAAATTGATGGACCGTTGGCAAGATTAATTAAAAAAAGAAGAGAGGAAACCCACATTAACAGGATTAGGGATGCCACGGGAAAAATCACAACACGTACCCAAGATATCCAAACAATCCTAATGGACTACTTTCAAAAGTTATACTCTCAAAAGGAAGAAAAACGGGCAGAAATGGATGCATTTTTAGAGAAATAATAAGCCAATATCCTACAACGAGACACAGGAAGTTATCTAAAGTCTTCCAACAAAAAAAAAGCCCAGGACCAGATGGATTCACAGCAGAATTCTATAAGACTTTTAAAGAAGAACTAATACCCATACTCCTCAAGCTCTTCAGAGAAACAGAGAAGGAGGGAGCTATCCCATACTCATTCTACGGAGCCAACATTACACTCATCCCCAAACCAGGCAAAGACCCAACCAAAAAGGAGAATTACAGGCCAATTTCCTTGATGAACACAGATGCAGAGATCCTTAACAAGAGCTAACGGAATCCAGAAACACATAAAAAAAATCATACACTATGACCAGGTAGGCTTCATCCCAGAGATGCAGGGATGGTTTAACATATGTAAGTCAATAAATGTAATCCAACACATCAATAGAGCCAAGGTCAAGAATCACATGATTATCGCCACAGATGCAGAAAAGGCCTTTGATAAAATTCAGCATTCATTCATGCTAAAAGCTCTGGAGAAAATAGGAATCGAAGGAACATTTCTTAAAACAATAAAAGCCATTTATGACAGACCAGTAGCCAATATTATACTTAATGGGGAAAAGCTACAACCAATTCTTCTAAAATCAGGAACAAGGCAAGAATGCCCACTGTCTCCACTCCTCTTCAATATAGTCCTGGAACCCTTAGCCAGGGCAATAAAGCAAGAAAAAGACATTAAAGGGATACGCATAGGGAAATATGAAGCTAAACTATCCCTTTTTGCAGATGACATGATACTATACTTTCACGATCCCAAAAACTCCATCCCCAAACTCTTAGAAATCATAAATCGCTTCGGCAAAGTAGCAGGATACAAAATAAACCCACAAAAATCAGTTGCCTTCCTGTACACTGACAATGTACAAGAAGAGAGGGAAATAAAGGGAGCAACCCCATTCACAATAACCTCCCCCAAAATAAAATATTTAGGAATTAACCTAACCAAAGATGTAAAAGAACTATTTAATGAAAACTATAAAAATTTAAAGAAGGAAATTGCAGAAAACACTAGGAAATGGAAAGACCTCCCATGCTCTTGGATAGGCCAACTTGATATAGTGAAGATGGTAATACTGCCAAAATTAATATACAAATTCAATGCAATTCCTATTAAAATCCCAATGACGTACATCACTGAAATACATAAAAGTCCAAAAATTCATATGGAACAACAAAAGACCTAGAATAGCCAAAACAATTCTAGGGAATAAAGACAACATGGGAGGGATATCCATGCCAAACTTCAAACTCTACTACAGAGCTATAATAACAAAGACAGCATGGTACTGGCACAAAAACAGACCCAAAGACCAATGGAATAGAATAGAAGATCCAGAAATAAATCCACAGGCCTACAGCCAGCTGATATTCGACAGAGGAGCCAAAGACATACAATGGAAGAAACAGCCTCTTCAACCACTGGTGCTGGGAAAACTGGGCGGCCAAATGCAGAAAACTAAAAGTGGACCCCAGCCTATCACCATGCACCAACATCAACTCAAAATGGATTAAAGACCTTAACATTAAACCTGAATCTCTGAAACTACCGCAGGACAGAGTAGGAGAGACACTTGAACTAATAGGCACAGGAAGGAACTTCCTGAACAGAGTCCCAGGGTCACAACAAATTGGAGAGAGACTCGACAAATGGGGCTACGTTAAAACAAAAAGCTTCTGCACCGCTAAATCTATCACAACCAAGCGAGAAAGACAACCAACTAATTGGGAAAAAATATTTACCAGCAATATATCAGACAAGGGGTTAACATTCAGTATATACAGGGAACTCAAGAAACGAATCCCTCCCAAACCTAACAAACCAATTACTAAATGGGCAGGGGAACTAAAGAGGGACTTCTCAGATGAAGAAAAAAATGGCAAAGAAACACAAGAGGAAATGTTCATCATCCCTGGTGTTACAGGAAATGCAAATAAAGACAACCCTGAGATACCACCTTACCCCATTCAGAATGTCCCACATCCACAAATCAGCCAACGACAAATGCCGGAGGGGATGTGGAGAAAGAGGAACCCTATTACACTGCTGGTGGGAATGTACACTTATACAGCCACTTTGGAAAGCAGTCTGGAAGGTCCTTAGAAAGCTAAAGATTGACCTCCCTTACGACCCAGTCATACCACTTCTAGGCATCTACCCTGAGCAACAGGAACCAATATACAAGGACAGGTGCACCTCCATGTTTATTGCAGCACTGTTCACAATAGCTAGGATATGGAAACAACCCAGATGCCCCACCACAGATGAATGGGTCCAAAAATTGTGGTATCTAAACACAATAGAATATTATGCAGCCATTAGAAATGACAAAATAATGGCATTTGCAGGGAAATGGATGGAGCTAGAAGGAATCATGTTGAGCAAGGTAAGCCAAGAGCAAAGAGACAAACGGTACATGGTCTCCCTGATAAGCGGATGCTAAATCCAAAATCTTAGGTGATACGACAAAACTAACAGGACTTAAGAAACAAAGAACTCCCAGTCATCTGGTCGAACCACTACTAAATATCCCCACGCTGCTGATCACATGTACGGTGTATAACGTGAACACCGCCGTTATATGTTATAGACTTTGATAGACAATTTGCTCCAGGAAAGTTAGAATGAACTTGTGACTTTAAATGAGGATCATTCCACAATACTGTGAAATTCCGGAAATTATGTAATCACTTAATCACAATTAAAAAAAAAACAACCTCGGGGAAGGTTAGAGAAGTTAGGAAGTGTTAGAAAACAAGTTAAGAGAACTAGTTAGGGTTTAGGAACTAGTTAGGGTTTGGGAATATGTTAAGGTTAGGGTAAACAAATGTGTAGAGAACTTCTGTGTTAGGGAACATGTTAGTTTTAGAGAATTAGCACTAGAGAACTAGAGTTTGGGAAGTAGTTAGGGTTTGAGAGTATTTTAAGGCTAGAGTTAACGAATGTGTTAGGGATTTCTGGAATGTGTTAGGAAACGTCAGTGTTTGAGAAC
>NW_024871372.1:0-130000 GCF_019054845.1 Dipodomys spectabilis
GTCCTCGCGGGGCGCGCGGGGGCGCCGTGGCCGGGTCTCTGTCCCCGCCGGGGCGCGCGGAGGCGCCGTGGCCGGGTCTCTGTCCTCGCGGGGCGCGCGGGGGGCGCCGTGGCCGGGTCTCTGTCCTCGCGGGGCGCGCGGGGGGCGCCGTGGCCGGGTCTCTGTCCTCGCGGGGCGCACAGGGGCGCCGTGGCCGGGTCTCTGTCCTCGCGGGGCGCGCGGGGGCGCCGTGGCCGGGTCTCTGTCCCCGCCGGGGCCCACAGGGGCGCCCGTGGCCGGGTCTCTGTCCTCGCGGGGCGCGCGGGGGCGCCGTGGCCGGGTCTCTGTCCTCGCGGGGCGCGCGGGGGGGCGCCGTGGCCGGGTCTCTGTCCCCGCCGGGGCCCGCGGGGGCGCCGTGGCCGGTCTCTGTCCTCGCGGGGCGCGCGGGGGCGCCGTGGCCGGGTCTCTGTCCCCGCCGGGGCGCGCGGAGGCGCCGTGGCCGGGTCTCTGTCCTCGCGGGGCGCGCGGGGGCGCCGTGGCCGGGTCTCTGTCCCCGCCGGGGCCCACAGGGGCGCCGTGGCCGGGTCTCTGTCCTCGCGGGGCGCGCGGGGGCGCCGTGGCCGGGTCTCTGTCCTCGCGGGGCGCGCGGGGGCGCCGTGGCCGGGTCTCTGTCCCCCGCCGGGGGCCCGCGGGGGCGCCGTGGCCGGGTCTCTGTCCTCGCGGGGCGCGCGGGGGGCGCCGTGGCCGGGTCTCTGTCCCCGCCGGGGCGCGCGGAGGCGCCGTGGCCGGGTCTCTGTCCTCGCGGGGCGCGCGGGGGCGCCGTGGCCGGGTCTCTGTCCTCGCGGGGCGCGCGGGGGCGCCGTGGCCGGGTCTCTGTCCTCGCGGGGGCGCGCGGGGGCGCCGTGGCCGGGTCTCTGTCCTCGCGGGGCGCGCGGGGGCGCCGTGGCCGGGTCTCTGTCCTCGCGGGGCACGCGGGGGCGCCGTGGCCGGGTCTCTGTCCTCGCGGGGGCGCGCGGGGGCGCCGTGGCCGGGTCTCTGTCCTCGCGGGGCGCGCGGGGGCGCCGTGGCCGGGTCTCTGTCCTCGCGGGGCGCGCGGGGGCGCCGTGGCCGGGTCTCTGTCCTCGCGGGCGCTGCTCCGCCCCTGTCCGCTCAGGGCCGCGTCCGCCCTGTGCGCTCCAGCGCTGGGCGCGGCCGCCCTGCTCAGGAGTGCGGGCTTGGCAGCGACCTCTGCCGCGCAGCGCCCAGCCCCGTCGCCCGCTTCTCTTTCAGGGTCCCCTGCGCACCGGGGTCCTCCCCGATCCTGGGGGGGGCTGCAGCCACAGCGCCCCAACTGCCTGTGAACAAAATACAGCGCCGCTGCCGGCCGGCCGGGGCCGCACCGCGCCTCTCCTGTGGGCAGGTGGTCTGAGGGCGGCTCTCCTGTGGGCAGGTGGTCTGAGGGCGGCTCTCCTGTGGGCAGGTGGTCTGAGGGCGGCTCTCCTGTGGCAGGTGGTCTGAGGGCGGCTCTCGTGGTGTGGGCAGGTAGTCTGAGGGCGGCTCTCGTGGTGTGGGCAGGTGATCTGAGGGCGGCTCTCCTGTGGGGAGGTAGTCTGAGGGCGGCTCTCGTGTGTGTGGGCAGGTAGTCTGAGGGCGGCTCTCCTGTGGGGAGGTAGTCTGAGGGGCGGCTCTCGTGGTATGGTGTGGGGGAGGTAGTCTGAGGGCGGCTCTCCTGTGGGCAGGTGGTCTGAGGGCGGCTCTCATGGTGTGGGCAGGTAGTCTGAGGGCGGCTCTCGTGGTGTGGGCAGGTAGTTTGAGGGCGGCTCTCCTGTGGGGAGGTGGTCTGAGGGCGGCTCTCGTGGTGTGGGGAGGTGGTCTGAGGGCGGCTCTCGTGGTGTGGGCAGGTGATCTGAGGGCGGCTCTGGGTCCAGCTTCAGCTTGCTTTACAGTCTTTTGTTTTACTGAACAGAAATATTCTAAGTTGTGTAAAGTAGCTGCAGCCTTTGACCTCCTCCATTGTTAGTACAGGAGGAAGAGAGGAGGGGAGGAGAAGAGGAGGAGGACGAGGAGGAGGAGGGGGGGAAGGAGGAGGAGGAGGAGGAGGAGGGAAGGAGGAGGTGAATAGGATGGGGAGGGGAGGAGGGAAGGAAGAGGAGGAGGAGGGCTGGAGGAGGAGGAGGAGGGAAGGAGGAGGAGGGGGGAGGAGCGGAGGAGGGGGGTAGGAGGGGAGGAGGGGGGAATAGGATGGGGAGGGAAGGAGGGGCGGAGGAGGAGGGAAAGAGGAGGAGGAGTGGAGGAGGAGGAGGGAAGGAGGAGGAGGAAAAGGAGGGGAGGAGGGGGGAATAGGAGGGGAAGGGGAGGAGGGGAGGGGGAGGAGGAGGAGGTTAGGAGAGGAGGAGGAGGGGGGGAGGGGAAGAGGGGAGGGGACCTGAGGGGTCAGCACTGGGTGCCAGCTGGTGGTGGCTGTGGGGGTGGGGCACAGCTGGTGGCTGTGGGGTCAGGCACAGTGTGTCCCTCCTCCCCTAGAGGTGGAGTCTGGGTGGGTCCCAGGATGAGGCCGAGGACCTGTGTCCCCTCCTCCATTGCCTGTACCCCTTCCTTCCCCCCCCCCCCCCGCCTCCCACCCCTAGGAGCATTTGCTGAGCTTTGGGGGCCTGTGTGAAGTTTGTACAGGTGGAAGGAGGCTTCCCCAGTCAGGCTTCCTGCCCAAGGTGACCTTGCGAGGATTTGAGGGGCGTCCGCTCCACTCCATGCCCAGGGGGTGGGGTCCCCAATTTGGAGGTGCCAGGCCAGGGTTGTCAGGATGCTCACCTCCAATTCCAAGTCACAATGGGGCCCTGAAAGGGGTGTCCATGGCAGATGGTGCGCCCTGGACCTCCAAGTCATGGGGGGAGGAGGAGAGGGAGGGAGGGGAGAAGAAGGGGCAGGGAGGAGCAGGGGGAGGGAGGTGGGAGGAAGGAGGAGGTGGGAGGAGCAGGGGAGAGAGGTGGGAGGAAGGAGGGAGGAGGGGGAGGAGCAGGGGAGGGAGGTGGGAGGAAGGAGGGAGGAGGGGTAAGGAGTAGGGGGAGGGAGGTGGGAGAAGGGAGGAGGGGGGAGGAGAGAAGTGGCAGGGAGGTGGGAGGGAGGAGGGAGGGGGCAGGGGTAGGGGGAGGAGGAGGGAGAAGGCACTGCACTTACTCCTGCCCACGGACCATCCTCTCCTGGTGGAAGGCCAGCCATTTCCCCAGACACAGACGGGGTCCCCAGACACAGACGGGGTCCCCACACACAGACAGGATCCCCAGACACAGACGGGCTCCCCTCACACAGACAGGATCCCCAGACACAGACGAGATCCCCACACACAGACGGGATCCCCAGACACAGATGGGATCCCCTCACACAGACGGGATCCCCAGACACAGACGGGATCCCCAGACACAGACGGGGGTCCCCAGACACAGACGGGATCCCATACACACAGACGGGATCCCCACACACAGACGGGATCCCCAGACACAGACGGGGTCCCCAGACACAGACGGGATCCCCACACACAGACGGGATCCCCACACACAGACGGGATCCCCTGACACAGACAGGATCCCCAGACACAGACGGGGTCCCCACACACAGACGGAGTCCCCTCACACAGATGGGGTCCCACACACAGACGGGATCCCCACACACAGACGGGATCCCCTCACACACAGACGGGGTCCTCACACACAGACGGGGTCCCCACACACAGACGGGATCCTCACAACACAGACGGGATCCCCTGACACAGACGGGATCCCACACACAGGCGGGATCCCCTCACACACAGACGGGGTCCTCACACACAGATGGGATCCCCAGACACAGACAGGATCCCCTGACACAGACGGGGTCCCCTGACACAGACGGGATCCCCACACACAGACGGGATCCCCACACACAGACGGATCCCCAGAGACAGACGGGATCCCCAGACACAGACGGGATCCCCTCACACAGACAGGGTCCTCACACACAGACGGGATCCCCAGACACAGACGGGATCCCCTCACACAGACAGGGTCCTCACACACAGACGGGATCCCCACACACAGACGGGGTCCTCACACACAGACGGGATCCCCTGACACAGACGGGATCCCACACACAGACGGGATCCCCACACACAGGCGGGATCCCCTCACACACAGACGGGGTCCTCACACACAGACGGGGTCCCCACACACAGACGGGATCCCCTGACACAGACGGGATCCCCACACACAGGCGGGATCCCCTCACACACAGATGGGATCCCCACACACAGACAGGATCCCCACACACAGACGGGATCCCCTGACACAGACGGGGTCCCCTCACACAGACGGGGTCCCCACACACAGACAGGATCCCCTGACACAGACGGGGTTCCCACACACAGACAGGATCCCCTGACACAGACGGGGTCCCCAGACACAGACGGGGTCCCCTCACACAGACGGGGTCCCCTCACACACAGACGGGGTCCCCTCAGACAGGATCCCCACACACAGACGGGATCCTCACACACAGATGGGGTCCCCAGACACAGACGGGATCCCCTCACACACAGACGGGATCCACACACACAGACGGGGTCCCCTCACACAGACGGGGTCCCCACACACAGACGGGATCCCCACACACAGACGGGATCCCCAGACACAGATGGGATCCCCACACACACAGACGGGATCCCTACACACAGATGGGGTCCCCTCAGACAGGATCCCCACACACAGACGGGATCCCCAGACACAGATGGGATCCCCTGACACAGACGGGGTCCCCACACACAGATGGGGTCCCCACATACAGACGGGATCCCACACACAGACGGGATCCCCCAGTATTGTGCGAGCACCCTCCGGCAGTGGCCACCAGGCGTGCGTCGTCTGCTGGTCTGTGGTAAATGCTTGGTGGCCAGAGGGGCTTTAGGGACCCCACACGTTGCACTCACCTCCCAAAAAGCTGGGCCCCTGTTCTCCCTTCCCCACCCCTGCCCTCCATCCCCTCTCAACCTTCCACCCCCTCCACCTCCACCCGCCTCACCCCACCCTTACCTGATCTTATCCTAGCTCCACTGGCTCCTCCCCCTCCCCCCCCGCCCACCCCTCCCCTGGTTCCACCACACTCACCCAAGTGCTACCCCCGTGCCCCCCAGGAACTTGAACCTGCCAGTGTTGGGTGTGAGGAACAGGGAGTTCCTTCCTCCCTCCCTCCCTCTCCTCCCCCATCTCCCTCCCTCCCTCTCTCCCTCCCCCTCCTCCTTCCCTAACTCCCTCCTTCCGCATCTCTCTCCCTCCTTCCCTTCCCATCTCCCTTCCACTGTCCCCCTCCCTTCTTCCCTCCCTCCCTCCCTTTCCTCTCTCCCCATCTCCCTCCTCCCCCCTCTACTGGTGGGCGGGCCTAGCCAGCTCCTGTTGCTAGGACTCTGTTGCTAGGCTTGTGTTGTCTCCACCCCTGCAGGAAGAAGTAATGAATTATGGATGGTTGGTTCTCTCCAGGCCTCATCTGTAATGCACATGAGCTCCAAGCTCGCTGCTCTTCTGGTTTCTTCTGGCTTTTTAAGGAAGAAAAGCAGTTCAGAGGGAGCGATGCAGTCCAGTGGCCCTCGGTGGCTCCCGCCGGGGTCAGGGGTCAATCCTGCTGCCCTCTGGCACACCGCCAGGGTTTTCTCTGGACCCTGTGCCCGGCGCTGCTTCCTCCGCTTCCTTTTTGTGATGGGAGACAAATGGGACATAGACCCTGGACATGGCACTTTTAAAAATTATTTTTTATTTTATATTATTTTATTATTATTATTGTGAAAATAGTGTACAGAGGGGTTACAATCACACGAGCAGGTAGTGAAGTACATTTCTTATCAAACATTGTTGCCTCCTTTGTTTCCCCTTCCCGTCCCTTCCCATCCCTTCCCATCCCTCCCCCCCCACCAAAGTTGTAAAGTTCGTTTTTCCACATAACAATTTGTACATCTCATTGTTGCAATGGGTCCACCTGTATCCCTAGTTAAATGATTTGTTTTTTTCCCTTCCCCTCCACAAATTATACTGACATCAAATACAGTGAAAGCAGGGGTTATACCGTGGGGGAGGGACATACAAAGCAACAAAGAAATCATCTTATAAATGTGTTAGAAACAATCGCATGAAAGAAAAAAAAAATTTGAGTCCTTATCTTGGGGCTCATTTCACCTAACATCAACTTATCTGACCTTTTCTGTTTGACTCAGACATATACTAGTTATGGCAAATAAGGGAAACCATGGGACCTATGTTTCTTTGGGCCTGGCTTACTTCACTTAATATAATCTTTTCCAAGTCTTTCCATTTCCTAACAAATGGGGCAATGTCATTCTTTCTGATGGAGGCATAGAATTCCATTGTGTATATATACCACATTTTCTTAATCCATTCATCTACTGAGAGGCATCTGGGTTGGTTCCATATGTTAGCTATAGTAAGTAATGCTGCAATAAACATAGTTGTGCTGGTAGCTTTAGTGTGGTCTTGTTTGTGATCATTTGGGTAAATGCTCAAAAGTGGGATTGCTGGGTCATAGGGGAGCTTTATGTGGAGTCTTTTGAGGAACCTCCTTACTGCTTTCCAAAGTCGTTGAACAAGTTTACACTCCCACCAACAATGCAGTAAGGTTCCCTTCTGTCCACATCCCCTCCAACATTGGTTATTATTAGAGTTCTTGATTTTAGCCATCCTAACTGGGGTGAGGTGGTATCTCAATGTTGTTTTGATTTGCATTTCTTTTATGGCTAGGGAGGTTAAGCATTTCTTCATGTGTCTATTGGCCATCCTTCTTTCCTCTTCAGAGAAGTTTCTCTTTGTCTTTAGCCCACTTATGAATCGGGCAGTTGTTTCTTTGAGGATTTGTTGTTGGGGGATTTAATTTTTTGAGTTCCAGGTGTATTTTGGATATGAGACCCTTGTCTGTTGTATGGCTAGTGAAGATCTTCTCCCAATCCGTGGGCTTTCTATTGATCTTGCTAGCTATGTCCTTTGCCATGCAGAAGCTCTGCAACTTCATGCAATCCCATTTGTCCAACCTTTCTTTGATTTGTTGTGTTTCCTGGTCTCTATTAAGAAAATCTGGGCCTGTGCCAAGGAGACCTAGGGTTTCTCCTGCTCCATCCTGTAATGTTTTCAGGGTGTCTGCTGTGACTCCGAGGTCTTTGATCCACTTGGAGTTGACTCTGGTGCAGTGGACGTGGTGTGTTGGAAGCGCAAACCTGGCGTCCTCAAGAGCTGGGGGCTGCGTCTCTTGGGTTCCTGCTTCTTCCCTTTCCTCCACCTCTGCCTGCTGTGTGCAGACAGTGACAGGGTGAAGTCTGCATGGGTGCTGTGCACCGTCACAAAGGACCTGCGTGGGTGCTATGCAGATACCCAGGGACCCGGACCACAGGAGACAGAGCGAAGGGTGGGCTCACAAGCTTGTCCTCACTTCCTGGCCAGCACTGCCAGTGTCAGCCAGGCTGGACCCCAGCTGCCTCTGCCCAGCTGCCCACACCCCAACAGCCGGTTGGAGCATCTTGAGGGTGAGTTTGGGGCCGTTCTGGGCAGTGTGGCTACCTTAGTGAAGGACGCTCAGAAGTGTTGATTGCTGCTACAACCTGGGCGCCCAGGCCAAGTAACAAGCCCAGGTCCCCTACCCACCCTGGGCTACGCTACCCCCATCCAAAGAAGGAATGTCACAAAGGCCAGCATGACACATAGAGGACAACGTGACCAGAGAGATGACAGTGTGACCAGAGAGATGACAGTGTGACCAGAGAGATGACAGTGTGACCAGAGATGACAGTGTGACCAGAGAGATGACAGCATGACCAGAGGGATGACAGCGTGACCAGAGAGATAACAGTGTGACCAGAGAGATGACAGTGTGACCAGAGAGATGACAGTGTGACCAGAGAGATGACAGTGTTACCAGAGATGACAGTGTGACCAGAGACAGCACAGTATGAACAGAGATGACAGTGTGACCAGAGAGATAACAGCGTGACCAGAGAGATGACAGTGTGACCAGAGATGACAGTGTGACCAGAGATGACAGTGTGACCAGAGATGACAGTGTGACCAGAGAGATGACAGTGTGACCAGAGAGATGACAGCATGACCAGAGGGATGACAGCGTGACCAGAGAGATAACAGTGTGACCAGAGAGATGACAGTGTGACCAGAGAGATGACAGTGTGACCAGAGAGATGACAGTGTGACCAGAGAGATGACAGTGTTACCAGAGATGACAGTGTGACCAGAGACAGCACAGTATGAACAGAGATGACAGTGTGACCAGAGAGATAACAGCGTGACCAGAGAGATGACAGTGTGACCAGAGATGACAGTGTGACCAGAGATGACAGTGTGACCAGACAGCACAGCGTGACCAGAGAGATGACAGTGTGACCAGAGATGACAGTGTGACCAGAGATGACAGTGTGACCAGAGATGACAGTGTGACCAGAAAGATGACAGTGTGACCAGAGAGATGACAGCATGACCAGAGGGATGACAGCGTGACCAGAGAGATAACAGTGTGACCAGAGAGATGACAGCATGACCAGAGATGACAGTGTGGCCAGAGATGACAGTGTGACCAGAGAGATGACAGTGTGACCAGAGAGAGCACAGCGTGACCACAGAGATGACAGTGGGACCAGAGAGATGACAGTGTGACCAGAGAGATGACAGTGTTACCAGAGATGACAGCGTGACCAGAGATGAAAGAGTGACCACAGAGATGACAGTGTGACCAGAGAGATGACAGTGTGACCAGAGAGATGACAGTGTGACCAGAGATGACAGTGTGACCAGAGAGATGACAGCATGACCAGAGAGATGACAGTGTGACCAGAGAGATGACAGTGTGACCAGAGATGACAGTGTGACCAGACAGCACAGCGTGACCAGAGAGATGACAGTGTGACCACAGAGATGGCAGTGTGACCAGAGAGATGACAGTGTGACCAGAGAGATGACAGTGTGACCAGAGATGACAGGGTGACCAGAGACAGCACAGTGTGACCAGAGATGACAGCGTGACCAGAGAGATGAGAGTGTGACCAGAGATGACTGTGTGACCAGAGAGAGCACAGAGTGACCAGAGATATGACAGTGTGACCAGAGAGAGCACAGAGTGACCAGATAGATGACAGTTTGACCAAAGAGATAACAGTGTGACCAGAGAGATGACATCATGACCAGAGAGATAACAGTGTGACCAGAGAGATGACAGTGTGACCAGAGATGACAGTGTGACCAGAGAGAGCACAGAGTGACCAGAGAGATGACAGTGTAACCAGAGAGATGACAGTGTGATCAGAGATAACAGTGTGACCAGAGAGATGACAGCGTGACCAGAGAGCACAGTGTGACCAGAGATGACAGTGTGACCAGAGATGACAGTGTGACCAGAGAGATGAGAGCATGACCAGAGAGATGACAGCATGACCAGAGAGATGACAGCGTGACCAGAGATGACAGTGTGACCAGAGATGACAGAGTGACCAGAGAGATGACAGCGTGACCAGAGAGATGACAGTGTGACCAGAGATGACAGTGTGATCAGAGATGACAATGTGACCAGAGAGAGCACAGAGTGACCAGAGATGACAGTGTGACCAGTGATGACAGAGTGACCAGAGAAATCAGTGTGACCAGAGAGATGACAGTGTGACCAGAGATGACTGTGTGACCAGAGAGAGCACAGACTTACCAGACAGATGACAGTGTGACCAGAGAGATGACAGTGTGACCAGAGATGACAGAGTGACCGGAGAGATGACAGTGTGACCAGAGAGATGACAGTGTGACCAGAGAGATGACAGTGTGACCAGAGATGACAGAGTGACCAGAGAGATGACAGTGTGACCAGAGAGATGACAGTGTGACCAGAGATGACAGAGTGACCAGAGAGATGACAGTGTGACCAGAGATGACAGAGTGACCAGAGAGATGACAGTGTGACCAGAGATGACAGAGTGACCAGAGAGATGACAGTGTGACCAGAGATGACAGAGTGACCAGAGAGATGACAGTGTGACCAGAGAGATGACAGTGTGACCAGAGATGACAGTGTGACCAGACAGCACAGCGTGACCAGAGAGATGACAGTGTTACCAGAGAGATGGCAGTGTGACCAGAGAGATGACAGTGTGACCAGAGAGATGACAGTGTGAGCAGAGATGACAGTGTGACCAGAGAGAGCACAGAGTGACCAGACAGATGACAGTGTGACCAGAGAGATGACAGTGTGACCAGAGATGACAGTGTGACCAGAGAGATGACAGCATGACCAGAGATGACAGAGTGACCGGAGAGATGACAGTGTGACCAGAGAGATGACAGTGTGACCAGAGATGACAGTGTGACCAGACAGCACAGCGTGACCAGAGAGATGACAGTTTGACCACAGAGATGGCAGTGTGACCAGAGAGATGACAGTGTGACCAGAGAGATGACATTGTGACCAGTGATGACAGTGTGACCAGAGATGACAGGGTGACCAGAGACAGCACAGTGTGACCAGAGATGACAGCGTGATCAGAGAGATGACAGTGTGACCAGAGATGACAGTGTGACCAGAGAGAGCACAGAGTGACCAGAGATATGACAGTGTGACCAGAGAGAGCACAGAGGGACCAGATAGATGACAGTTTGACCAAAGAGAGTACAGTGTGACCAGAGAGATGACAGCATGACCAGAGAGATGACAGTGTGACCAGAGAGATGACAGTGTGACCAGAGATGACAGTGTGACCAGAGAGAGCACAGAGTGACCAGAGAGATGACAGTATAACCAGAGAGATGACAGTGTGATCAGAGATGACAGTGTGACCAGAGAGATGACAGCCTGACCAGAGAGATGACAGTGTGACCAGAGATGACAGAGTGACCAGAGAGATGACAGTGTGACCAGAGAGATGACAGTGTGACCAGAGATGACAGTGTGACCAGAGAGATGACAGTATGACCAGAGAGATGACAGCGTGACCAGAGAGATGACAGTGTGACCAGAGATGACAATGTGCCCAGAGATGACAATGTGACCAGAGAGAGCACAGAGTGACCAGAGATGACAGTGTGGCCAGACAGGACAGAGTGACCAGAGAGATCAGTGTGACCAGAGAGATGACAGTGTGACCAGAGATGACAGTGTGACCAGAGAGAGCACAGAGTGAACAGAGAGATGACAGTGTGACCAGAGAGATGACAGTGTGACCAGAGATGACAGTGTGACCAGAGAGATGACAGCGTGACCAGAGATGACAGAGTGACCAGAGAGATGACAGTGTGACCAGAGATGACAGAGTGACCAGAGAGATGACAGTGTGACCAGAGAGATGACAGTGTGACCAGAGATGACAGTGTGACCAGAAAGCACAGCGTGACCAGAGAGATGACAGTGTGACCAGAGAGATGGCAGTGTGACCAGAGAGATGACAGTGTGACCAGAGAGATGACATTCTGACCAGAGATGACAGTGTGACCAGAGATGACAGGGTGACCAGAGACAGCACAGTGTGACCAGAGATGACAGCGTGACCAGAGAGATGACAGTGTGACCAGAGATATGACAGTGTGACCAGAGAGAGCAGAGTGACCAGATAGATGACAGTTTGACCAAAGAGATGACAGTGTGACCAGAGAGATGACAGTGTGACCAGAGATGACAGTGTGGCCGGAGAGATGACAGCGTGACCAGAGAGAGCACAGTGTGACCAGAGATGACAGTGTGACCAGAGATGACAGTGTGACCAGAGAGATGACAGCATGACCAGAGAGATGACAGCATGACCAGAGAGATGACAGCGTGACCAGAGATGACAGTGTGACCAGAGAGAAGACAGTGTGACCAGAGAGATGACAGTGTGACCAGAGATGACAGAGTGACCAGAGAGATGACAGCGTGACCAGAGATGACAGTGTGACCAGAGAGATGACAGTATGACCAGAGAGATGACAGCGTGACCAGAGAGATGACAGTGTGACCAGAGATGACAGTGTGACCAGAGAGATGACAGTATGACCAGAGAGATGACAGCGTGACCAGAGAGATGACAGTGTGACCAGAGATGACAGTGTGACCAGAGATGACAATGTGACCATAGACAGCACAGAGTGACCAGAGTTGACAGTGTGACCAGGGATGACCGAGTGACCAGAGAGATCACAGTGTGACCAGAGAGAGCACAGAGTGACCAGAGAGATGACAGTGTGACCAGAGAGATGACAGTGTGACCAGAGATGACAGTGTGACCAGAGGGATGACAGCGTGACCAGAGACAGCACAGCGTGACCAGAGATGACAGTGTGACCAGAGATGACAGTGTGACCAGAGAGATGACAGCGTGACCAGAGAGATGACAGCATGACCAGAGAGATGACAGCGTGACCAGAGATGACAGTGTGACCAGAGATGACAGTGTGATCAGAGAGATGACAGTGTGACCAGAGATGACAGTGTGACCAGAGATGACCGAGTGACCAGAGAGATGACAGCGTGACTAGAGAGATGACAGTGTGACCAGAGAGATGATAGTGTGACCAGAGATGACAATGTGACCAGAGAGAGCACAGAGTGACCAGAGATGACAGTGTGACCAGAGATGACCGAGTGACCAGAGAGATCACAGTGTGACCAGAGAGATGACAGTGTGACCAGAGAGATGACAGCGTGACCAGAGAGATGACAGCATGTCCAGAGAGATGACAGCGTCACCAGAGATGACAGTGTGACCAGAGATGACAGTGTGACCAGAGATGACAGAGTGACCAGAGAGATGACAGCGTGACCAGAGATGACAGTGTGACCAGAGATGACAGTGTGACCAGAGATGACAATGTGACCAATGAGAGCACAGAGTGACCAGAGATGACAGTGTGACCAGAGATGACAGAGTGACCAGAGAGATCACAGTGTGACCAGAGAGATGACAGTGTGACCAGAGATGACAGTGTGACCAGAGAAATGACAGCGTGACCAGAGAGATGACAGCGTGACCAGAGATGACAGTGTGACCAGAGAGAAGACAGTGTGACCAGAGATGAGAGTGTGACCAGAGATGACAGAGTGACCAGAGAGATGACAGTGTGACCAGAGATGACAGTGTGACCAGAGAGATGACAGCATGACCAGAGAGATCACAGTGTGACCAGAGAGAGCACAGAGTGACCAGAGAGATGACAGTGTGACCAGAGAGATGACCGTGTGACCAGAGATGACAGTGTGACCAGAGAGATGACAGCCTGACCAGAGAGAGCACAGCGTGATCAGAGATGACACTGTGACCAGAGATGACAGTGGGACCAGAGAGATGACAGCATGACCAGAGAGATGACAGCATGACCAGAGAGATGACAGTGTGACCAGAGATGACAGTGTGACCAGAGAGAAGACAGTGTGACCAGAGTTGACAGTGTGACCAGAGATGACAGCGTGACCAGAGAGATGACAGCGTGACCAGAGAGATGACAGCATGACCAGAGAGATGACAGCATGACCAGAGATGACAGTGTGACCAGAGAGAAGACAGTGTGACCAGAGTTGACAGTGTGACCAGAGATGACAGCGTGACCAGAGAGATGACAGCGTGACCAGAGAGATGACAGCGTGACCAGAGAGATGACAGCGTGACTAGAGAGATGACAGTGTGACCAGAGAGATGACAGCATGACCAGAGAGATGACAGCGTGACCAGAGAGATACCAGTGTGACCAGAGATGACAGTGTGACCAGAGATGACAATGTGACCAGAGAGGACAGAGTCTGCTCAGCTCTGGTCTGTCTGCTCAGCTCTGGTCATTCTGCTCAGCTCTGGGCAGTCTGCTCAGCTCTGGTCTGTCTGCTCAGCTCTGGTCAGTCTGCTCAGCTCCACTCAGCTCCCAGTGCTTTCGAGGGCAGGGATTCTGTTTTGTTACCAAATTGCTGTTTGTTTTGTAAGTGAGAATTGTTCACGTCTGTGTCTTGCAGGTGTGGAGAAGCTGCATGTGAGTGTGGCAGCTGCTCGTGCAGGTCTGATGTAGCCCACCCTGTCCCCCCTTCCCTCTCCCACTCCTTCCCTCTCTCCTCCCTCCCTGCTCTCCCCAACCCTGGCCCCGTTGCCCACTCTCAGGGGCTCTTTCCTTCTCCTTTAAGAAATCATCCACTGTGACTAGACTGGTGGCTCCTTCTCCCTTGTTGAGCTCATTGAGCTAGGCATGCTGATCTCCAGTTGCACACGGAGGCCAGCATGGAGGCCGCACGGAGGCCGCATGGAGGCTGCATGGAGGCTGCACGGAGGCTGCACGGAGGCCGCACGGAGGCCGCATGGAGGCTGCACGGAGGCTGCCGCATGGAGGCTGCGTGGAATCTGCAAGGAGGCTGCACGGAGGCTGCATGGAGGCTGCACGGAGGCTGCACGGAGGCCGCACGGAGGCCGCATGGAGGCCGCACGGAGGCTGCACGGAGGTGGCACGGAGGCCGCATGGAGGCCGCACGGAGGCTGCACGGAGGCCACATGGAGGCTGCACGGAGGCCACACGGAGGCCGCGTGGAGGCCGCGTGGAGGCTGCGTGGAGGCTGCGTGGAGGCTGCGTGGAGGCTGCACGGAGGCTGCACGGAGGCTGCACGGAGGCCGCACGGAGGCTGCACGGAGGCTGCACGGAGGCCGCACGGAGGCCGCGTGGAGGCCGCGTGGAGGCCGCGTGGAGGCTGCGTGGAGGCTGCACGGAGGCCGCACGGAGGCTGCACGGAGGCTGCACGGAGGCCACATGGAGGCTGCACGGAGGCTGCACGGAGGCCGCACGGAGGCCGCGTGGAGGCCGCGTGGAGGCCGCGTGGAGGCTGCGTGGAGGCTGCACGGAGGCCGCACGGAGGCTGCACGGAGGCTGCACGGAGGCCGCACGGAGGCTGCATGGAGGCTGCACGGAGGCCACATGGAGGCTGCACGGAGGCTGCATGGAGGCTGCACGGAGGCTGCACGGAGGCTGCACGGAGGCTGCACAGAGGCTGCACGGAGGCTGCATGGAGGCTGCATGGAGGCTGCATGGAGGCTGCACGGAGGCTGCGTGGAGGCTGCACGGAGGCTGCATGGAGGCTGCATGGAGGCTGCATGGAGGCTGCACGGAGGCTGCATGGAGGCTGCACGGAGGCTGCATGGAGGCTGCACGGAGGCCGCACGGAGGCCGCACGGAGGCTGCGTGGAGGCTGCACGGAGGCTGCACGGAGGCTGCATGGAGGCTGCATGGAGGCTGCACGGAGGCTGCATGGAGGCTGCATGGAGGCTGCATGGAGGCTGCATGGAGGCTGCACGGAGGCTGCATGGAGGCTGCATGGAGGCTGCTTGGAGGCCGCACCGAGGCTGCCAGGCTCCTCTCTGCGCCCGGGCACCCCACCTCCCAAGCTGCACTTTCCCCTCCTCCACATTCTGAGAAGCTGAGCGCTCTGTGGTGCGCAGCATAGATCTGGGGACAGGAGCGTGTGGGGCATCCGCAAAGCCCCCCCAGATACAGGAAGACCAGGGTGACCACAGCCCTCACAGCGGAGGCCCAGAGCTGGGTTTGTGCTTGCCCTTCCCCTACATACCCCCCCCCCCCATTGCTTTCTCCCGGCACAGTGCTCCCCCCTTCCCCACCGCGGGTCCTGGGCCTTGGCCATCCCTCAGTTCAGCTCCCCCCCCCCCCAGGACCGGTTGTAGGTCCGCTGGCAGAGCCGCCAGGGAAGAGTTAGGAAATGCTGTCGCTCTGTGGCCGTGGAGACGGCCCAGGCGTCCCGCGGTCCCCTGCTGCCAGGTGTGAGTTGTGGTCTTGTCCATCTGGATGCCAACTACAGGAGTGTGAGATACGGGCCGGCAAGTGTGGAGACGCAGGTGTGAGGCCAGCGCAGGGCGGGGAGTGTGTCCCCGCAGGGCGCCCGGCCTGCCTTCGTGATTTCCCAGAGCCCCTCCCCCCGGGACCCGCCCCATCCACACAGGCTGGCACAGCTCTCCCCTCTGGGCACGCACGCACGCGGGTGCGGATGCAGAGGGCGAGTGGGCAGGCCCTAAGGAGGACGCAACCTCCGATCCACACCGGTTGCTTCTCGAGACCACACGCCCGTGTGTGTGACAAGGTCCGGAGCAGCAGGGCGCGCCTGCTCAGCATCCCCGGGGCGCTCAGCACCCCGCGAGCCCTGTTCCTGGCACCGCGGGGTGAGGGGCCTTCGCCCGGCCTTCGCTTCCTCCTGTTCTTCACTAACCCACAGAGAGTGGCCCCATTGCTTCTCCAGGTCCTGACTGCACCTGGGGCGTCGAGCAGAGAAGAGAGAGCTGCTCTCCACCAGCAAACAACCTTCTTTTTTTTTCTTTTTTTTTTTTAAATTGTGAAAATACCGTACAGAGGGGTTACAATTACACAGGGAAGATCATGAGTACATTTCTTACCAAGCATTGTAGCCTCCTCCTTTGTTTCCCCTTCCCATCCCATCCTCCCCCCGACCCCTCAACCAACTTCTTGTAGTACCGGAAGCAGGGAACCACACACCCCGCAGCGGCAGGCTGGCCTGGAGCTGGTGTGGCAGCGTGGGCCGTGTGGGTGCTGTGTGGGAACTGTGCACCATGTGGGTCATGTGGGAGGAGAGGGAGGTATGCACGGAGTGGCTGCTGGGGCCAGTGTGAATGTGTGGCAGCCAGGAGACCAGACGTGCAGGACTGCAGTGTGGACAGTGGGTGTGTGCGTGTGAAGGTGTGGAGGTGATCAGATGTGATGGAGTTCAGTGTGGACAGTGGGTGTGTGCGTGTGAAGGTGTGTAGGTGATCAGGTGTGATGGAGTGCAGTGTGGACAGTGTGTGTGTGTGTGTGTGTGTGGAGGTGATCAGATGTGATGGAGTTCAGTGTGGACAGTGTGTGTGTGTGTGTGTGTATGGAGGTGATCAGGTGTGATGGAGTAAAGTGTGAACAGTGTGTGTGTGTGGAGGTGATCAGGTGTGATGGAGTAAAGTGTGAATAGTGTGTGTGTGTGGAGGTGATCAGATGTGATGGAGTTCAGTGTGGACAGTGGGTGTGTGCGTGTGAAGGTGTGTAGGTGCTCAGGCGTGATGAAGTTCAGTGTGGACAGTGAGTGTGTGCGTGTGAAGGTGTGTAGGTGATCAGGTGTGATGGAGTACAGTGTGGACAGTGTGTGTATGTGTGTATGGATGTGAGCAGGTGTGATGGAGTGCAGTGTGGACAGTGTGTGTGTGTGTGTGTGCGTGTGTGGAGGTGATCAGGTGTGATGGAGTGCAGTGTGGACAGTGTGTGTGTGTAGATGATCAGGTGTGATGGAGTAAAGTGTGAACAGTGTGTGTGTGTATGGAGGTGATCAGGTGTGATGGAGTGCAGTGTGGACTGTGTGTGTGTGTGAAGGTGATCAGGTGTGATGGAGTGCAGTGTGGACAGTGTGTGTGTGATCAGGTGTGATGGAGTACAGTGTGGACAGTGTGTGTGTGTGTGTAGGTGATCAGGTGTGATGGAGTGCAGTGTGCACAGTGTGTGTGTGTGTGTAGGTGATCACGTGTGATGGAGTCCAGTGTGGACAGTGTGTATGTGTGTGTGTGGAGGTGATCAGGTGTGATGGAGTCCAGTGTGGACAGTGTGTGTGTGTGTGTGTGTGTGTGGAGGTGATCAGGTGTGATGGAGTGCAGTGTGGACAGTGTGTGTGTGATCAGGTGTGATGGAGTACAGTGTGGACAGTGTGTGTGTGTGTGTAGGTGATCAGGTGTGATGGAGTGCAGTGTGCACAGTGTGTGTGTGTGTGTGTGTGTAGGTGATCAGGTGTGATGGAGTCCAGTGTGGACAGTGTGTATGTGTGTGTGTGGAGGTGATCAGGTGTGATGGAGTCCAGTGTGGACAGTGTGTATGTGTGTGTGTGGAGGTGATCAGGTGTGATGGAGTCCAGTGTGGACAGTGTGTGTGTGTGTGTGTGTGTGTGGAGGTGATCAGGTGTGATGGAGTGCAGTGTGCACAGTGTGTGTGTGTGTGTGTGTGTAGGTGGTCAGGTGTGATGGAGTGCAGTGTGGGCAGTGTGTGTGTGTGTGTGTGTAGGTGATCAGGTGTGATGGAGTGCAGTGTGCACAGTGTGTGTGTGTGTGTGGAGGTGATCAGGTTTGATGGAATGCAGTGTGGACAGTGTGTGTGTGTGTGTGTGTGTGTGTGTGTGAGATCAGGTGTGATGGAGTACAGTGTGGGCAGTGTGGACAGTGTGTGTGTGTGGAGGTGATCAGGTGTGATGGAGTGCAGTGTGCACAGTGTGTGTGTGTGTGTGTGTGTGTAGGTGATCAGGTGTGATGGAGTACAGTGTGGGCAGTGTGCACAGTGTGTGTGTGTGTGGATGTGAGCAGGTGTGATGGAGTGCAATGTGGACAGTGTGTGTGTGGAGGTGATCAGGTGTGATGGAGTGCAGTGTGCACAGTGTGTGTGTGTGTGTGTGTGTAGGTGATCAGGTGTGATGGAGTACAGTGTGGGCAGTGTGCACAGTGTGTGTGTGTGTGGATGTGAGCAGGTGTGATGGAGTGCAATGTGGACAGTGTGTGTGTGGAGGTGATCAGGTGTGATGGAATGCAGTGTGCACAGTGTGTGTGTGTGGAGGTGATCAGGTGTGATGGAGTGCAGTGTGGGCAGTGTGTGTGTGTGTGGAGGTGATCAGGTGTGATGGAGTACAGTGTGGGCAGTGTGGACAGTGTGTGTGTGGAGGTGATCAGGTGTGATGGAATGCAGTGTGCACAGTGTGTGTGTGTGTGGAGGTGATCAGGTGTGATGGAGTGCAGTGTGGACAGTGTGTGTGCGTGTGTGTGGGACTGGCACATGCAGGTTGCCGGCTTCATGGTATCTGGGTACAGGATGGGTGGAAGATTCGGGTGTGAGGACCGTGGTGTGAGCAGCGGGGGCTGGGCAGGGCTGCGGGGTGCTGTGGGGCAGACACAGATGGTGTGGGGCAGTGTGGGGGCCGGGCACTGTGAGGAGTGCAGGGGAGGTGGGGGGAGGAGAGGAGAGGAGGGGGAGGAAGGAAAAGATGGGGAGGGAGGAGAGGAAGGGGAGGGAGGAAGAGAGGAGGAGGGGGAGGAGGGAGAGGAGGAGGGGCAGGGAGGAGGGGAGGAGGGGCAGGGAGGAGGGGAGGAGGGGCAGGGGGAGGGGAGGAGGGGCAGGGGGGGAGGGGAGGAGGGGCAGGGAGGAGGGGAGGGGAGGAGGGGAGGAGGGGCAGGGGGAGGGGAGGAGGGGCAGGGGGGGAGGGGAGGGGAGGAGGGGAGGAGGGGCAGGGGGGAGGGGAGGAGGGGCAGGGGGGAGGGGAGGGGTGCAGCGCCACAGGGGGCAGTGGGGGAGAGCTCTCCTTGAAGGAAAGTTGGGAGGTTTTGGTAGTTGTTTTGGTTTGGTGTTGTTATTGTTCCTGTTTGCGTCTGAGCTGGAGCTGGCGAGGTGCGAGGTGGTGCGCATGCCTTTCCTGCCTCTGCCTCCGTTCAGGATTGCCGGCCGCTTGCCCCAGCCCCAGCCGGATTTCTTTACAAATCAAGTCTTCTTTCTGTTCCCAGCGCCCTCTGGCCGTGGTCCCTTTGAAGTCCTGGTGGAGAGGAGGGTGGGGAGCCTGGGCCAACCGCAGAGTGCACACACGGCCTGGGGCCCCCCCACTCCAGCCTGGGCCCACCCCACTCCAGCCTGGGGCCCACCCCCACTCCAGCCTGGGGCCCCCCCCACTCCAGCCTGGGCCCACCCCACTCCAGCCTGGGGCCCCCCACCACTCCAGCCTGGGGCCCACCCTCCCCACTCCAGCCTGGGGCCCCCCCCCACTCCAGCCTGGGGCCCCCCCCCACCACTCCAGCCTGGGGCCCCCCCCCCACCACTCCAGCCTGGGGCCCACCCCCACTCCAGCCTGGGGCCCACCCCACTCCGGCCTGGGGCCCACCCCCCCCACTCCAGCCTGGGGCCCAACCCCCCCACTCCAGCCTGGGCCCCCCCCCCACTCCAGCCTGGGGCCCACCCCCCCCCACTCCAGCCTGGGGCCCACCCCCACCACTCCGGCCTGGGGCCCACCCCACTCCAGCCTGGGGCCCCCCCCACTCCAGCCCGGGGCCCACCCCACTCCAGCCCGGGGCCCACCCCACTCCAGCCTGGGGCCCACCCCCACCACTCCGGCCTGGTGCCCACCCCACTCCAGCCTGGGGCCCACCCCCACCACTCCAGCCTGGGGCCCCCCCCCCCACTCCAGCCTGGGGCCCACCCCCACCACTCCGGCCTGGCGCCTACCCCCACTCCGGCTTGGGGCCCACCCCCACTCCAGCCTGGGGCCCCCCCCCACTCCAGCCTGGGGCCCACCCCCACCACTCCGGCCTGGCGCCTACCCCTACTCCGGCTTGGGGCCCACCCCCACTCCAGCCTGGGGCCCACCCCACTCCAGCCTGGGGCCCACCCCCACCACTCCGGCCTGGCGCCTACCCCCACTCTGGCTTGGGGCCCACCCCTCTCGGGGCCTTTCGGCGGATTGCAGATGTGAGGGGCAGAGTGGCGGGGTCATTCCATTCTGTGGCCCCTTCCACAGAGCTGAGAGCCAGGCTAGCAAAGGCCAGCCGCCAGCGCGTGCGTGAGCCAAACCCCAGCACCCTGCAAAGCGAGGGCACTCAAGCCTGAACTGTGGGTGTGCTGCGTGCCTTGCCGGGTGAGGCTGAGGACCACGGGCCTTCACCCCTCCCCTGGGTCTGATCATTCCCACCCAGGCCACTCTGGTCCTGAGGTCCCTCAGGGCCGGCCCGCGGTGGGTGGGGGTCTTCCGTTCAGAGCAAGCCTGAGTGGGCATTTGTGTGTGTGTATGTGTGCGTAAGATTTTTTTTTCCAGGCAAGCTGCTGTTCCTTTGCGTTAAAATAATAGCCTAATTAATTTTAATATTCGCCTGGCTTTGCGGCTAAGCCCATGTCCCGGAAGGAAATGGTGAGCGGGCTCACGCCCGTGTGTCCCGCGGGCCCGGCGCCGCCAGCCGCAGGGCCGATTGCTCACACAGCCCCCAGACAGGCCGCGCAGCCTATTGAAATTCCAGTCACTTCCAAACGCCATTCCCACGTATATAATTGTCAACTGGCCCTTATCATTATTTATTATGCAAAACGGAATGTGTTTGAAGCGTGAAGAATGAAGTCATTTCGTATGCAAACAGTTAAAACTCTCCTGTGTATCCTGATTGCGTGCGTGTTGATAAATTCTCTTATGATGAGTGACAGTGTGAGATCTGGGGTCAGCTGGGTCAGCCCGCGGAGGACGCGGCCCAGCGAGTCCCTGAGCATCACAGGCGTGGGTCGGGAGGTGTCAGTGTCCCACCCGTGTCGATTAATAACGAAAGCTGATTGTGTGTAATGAGCGGAGGTTTTCCCGGTGATTGAAGTGTGATTGTTTTCATCTTCCAGATGTTGCTGCTTAGAAATCCACGCTGTCTTTCGCTGACGGCTGCATAATGACCTTCTCTGACCCTTGGCTGATGAAACCCCCTTGACCCGCGGCACCTGAGTCAGGTGACGCGGTCCTCGGGGTGGAGCCCGTGGGCTGCTGTCTCCCGTGGATGGTCACCTTGAGGTGGAAGCAAGGCCCGGCAGCCCAAGCTGGCTGTGCCCTCCGGGTGGGCGCGGCCTGTGGAAGGGGAAGGGAGCTGGGCTTCCCTTGGTTCCGGAGTGGTGGAGGGCATGGGGGGCATTCCAGGGCCAGCCCTGACCTTCAGGCCCTTGCTGCCCAAGGACAGAGAGGGCTTGGGGCGTGGCTTGTCTGGAGTCTGAGAGGACACCAGCGTCCTGGGAGAGACGGACACCCTGCGGCGTGGGACTGGGCGCAGGCTGCAGGGCGCACAGGGGTCCGCCAGCCACGCCACCCTGAGCACGGCCGCTGGCCCCAGAGCGTCCTGCGGGGCCACCAGGGTCTCTGGGTCATCCTAGAGCTCTGCCTGCCCGCTCCTTCCGCAGGGCCTCCCCCGGGGGCTGGTCCTGGCCGGGCCCAGGGCGCCCGGCGGGCAGCAGACGGGAGCACAGGAGAGGACGGAGCCACAGCCAGCGGAAGAGCCCCCAAATTCAAACCCCAGTGTAGCCATGAAAACCACAAACCCACACACCCCCATAACAAAAGAGGAACCAAACCCAAAGCAAGTCCTGCAGTAGGCAAATTCTCAAGTCCAGGTTTCCATCCCGCAAGGGAATCGGTCGGTTAGCAGCTCTTTCCGAACCTGCGGGCGATGCTCAGTGTAATGATTAAAACCTTCCGGTAAACAGACACCCAGCCAGCCAGGGGAAGCAGAGCCGGCAACCGGCGTTCTTGGGCCGGCTGAGGGAGGAGCTGGCTGTCCGTGAGTCCTAACCCCCAGGGCTTGGGAATGCCACTTCATTTGTAACTAGAGTGTTTGCACCTCCAGCCAAGTCAGTCCGAGTTATTGTAGGAGACGTCTTTTGGCGATCTCTAGAGAACGCAGACACCGGGATGGGAGGCAGGGAGGATTCCCTGTGGCAGCCGAGGCAGAAGCTGGAGTCACCCTTCTAAAGGCTGAGGCACACCCAGGCTCCGGTTGCTGCCAGAGGCTGGAGAGGGCGGAAGGAGCCCTCGGGCAGCTTCAGAGGCTGGAGAGGGGCGGAAGGAGCCCTCGGGCAGCTTCAGAGGCAGTACACTGCCCGCCCGCCTGCCTGCACGCACGCCCGCATGCCCTGGATTCCAGACGGCTGCACAGACTGCAGGAAGACGCCTCCCTAATGTGCTGCGCTTCTTCCGCCTCTGCTTTTCGTTACCAGGGTTCTGCTGGCCATTCTGGACGCCCGTGCTGACCGCCAGAGCAGCCTCAGTGTCCGCAGAGATCTCGGCACGGCACACAATAGGCAGGTGTTGCTTTGAAATGTGAGGTCCTTCCATCCACACACGGGGGTGTCTTTCCATTGATTAGATCGTTTTCATTTCTTTCAGTAACACAGACTAGTGTTCACATTATGAGGCTTAAATTTCTTCTGTTAATTTGATTCCTACATACTTGATATTTTTTTGATGCTGCCATGGCGAATGGAATTATTGTTGTTGGCCATAACAGGGTTTTGAATCCAGGGCCTTGAGTTTACCAAGCGGACAATAATGAGCCGCCTCTCCCGCTCTGATTTCTGAGACAGGGTCTCCTTCCTGCTGGGTGAGCTCCTGGGTGTGCTGGGCCAGGCCCCCTGTGGCTAGAACCCAGCGGAGTCTGCCGTCCAGCTCCTCGCGGAGGAGGGGCCTCAGAGCTCCTTTCTGCCTCCAGGGTACTCCCAGCAATCTCAGACTTCCGGGGAGCCAGGATTACAGGTGCGAGCTACTAGTACCTGATGGAAGTATTCTAATCTAAATTTTGGATGGATTCTTACAAGTGTACAGCAATGCAGTTGATCTTTGCATATTGGTTTTGATTCCTACTCTTCTGCTAAGACTTTGTATTCAAGTAACGTTTTAGTGGATCCCATGGGATTTTCTATGTGTGAGATCAAACCATCTGTGAATCTGTGTCCTCCCTTCCACTCAGAATGTCACTTCTTCTCCTCCTCTAATTGTCTGGGTGGAGCCAGCGCCGTGGTGAGCAGGCTGAGCAGACATTGGTTTTCTTCCATTTGCTCTGGGCAAGGACCCAGAGTTTCATCAGACGCACAAGGCGGGCCGCAGGGTTCCTAACCCTCCACACATGGAGCACACTGCCTTCCACCGAGTTTGTTGTTTATTTTTAAAAATTAGTACACAAAGATACTGAGGTTTTGTCAAGGGCTTTTTTTTCATGTGTTGAGATGATCATGTGATTTTTGTTCTATCGATACATTCATTTAATTGATTTTCACATGTTCAGCCAATCTTGTGCACGTGAGATGGTCTATCCGGCTGTGGTATGTAATTCTTATTCTATGGCTGCCGGCTGGGGTGCTTTTTAGTGTTTGTACATGCACACAGTGAGGGGCGTGGCTCTGAGCTCTTTCCTTGGCGTGTTTCTGCCTGGTTTTGCTTCTGGGTGGGTGATGCTGGTCTCAGAAAATGCTTCTGTTCTTAACCCGCCCCTCCACCTGTCAGCTGATGCAGGGCTTTGGGATTTTACTGGGGATCAACACAACGCTCGCTCATCTCGCCGTGGCTGCTGGAGTCGCCAGCTGAGCCCTGAGGCTGCAGGTAAGCCTTGAAGTGCCGTCCTCCAGTGTCCAGCCAGAGGCCAGGGCCGTGATGGCCTCTGGAAGCCCAGCTGGCCAACCCAGGGCTGGCGGGAGAAGGGCGGTGCTCGGCTGCCCGGCTCAGGGCCGCCCGGCTCAGGGCCGGTGCCACGGGGCGGGGGCTGTCCCCACACGGCCGCCCAAGTCCACCTGTCTGCCAATGCACGTGGAATGTTCTGGAACATCTGTGTGAGCATCTCACCTGGACCTCACTCAATGGGCACCATTCAATGCTGCTCCAGACAACATGGCTTAGAACCTTCTGGAAGTCCTTTTTTCTTCATTCTTCTGTTTTAGCCGAATTGCTGGCAGCAGCTCCCAGCCCAGTGCTGAGCCCGGCTGTGTCTTGGAGGCTGCCGGCTTCTCTCGGGCCCGAGGTCTGCGCTGGCCCGGCCTCCACTGCCCCTTGACCTGAAGACCTCCCTGTCCAGGCCCATCCTCACCTCCACCTCCTCCACCTCGCCCCGCAGCTCCTGGCCTCCCCACCAGCTCACCTCCTGACACACCCGCGTACCTCCTGACACACCTCTCACACCCCCTCACCTGATACACTGCTCACCTCCTGACACACCCACGTACCTCCTGACACACACCTCACACCCACTCACCCGATACACTGCTCACCTCCTGACACACCCGCGTACCTCCTGACACACACCTCACACCCACTCACCCGATACACTGCTCACCTCCTGACACACCTGCGTACCTCCTGACACACACCTCCTCTCACACCCACTCACCCGATACACTGCTCACCTCCTGACACACCCACGTACCTCCTGAAACACACCTCACACCCACTCACCCGATACACTGCTCACCTCCTGACACACCCACGTACCTCCTGACACACACCTCACACCCACTCACCCGATATACTGCTCACCTCCTGACACACCCACGTACCTCCTGACACACACCTCTCATACCCACTCACCTGATACACTGCTCACCTCCTGACACACCCACGTACCTCCTGACACACACCTCTCACACCCACTCACCCGATACACTGCTCACCTCCTGACACACCTGCGAACCTCCTGACACACACCTCCTCTCACACCCCCTCACCTGATACACTGCTCACCTCCTGACACACCTGTGAACCTCCTGACACACACCTCCTCTCACACCCACTCACCCGATACACTGCTTACCTCCTGACACACCCACGTACCTCCTGACACACACCTCTCACACCCACTCACCCGATACACTGCTCACCTCCTGACACACACCTCTCACACCCTCTCACCCGATATATTGCTCACCTCCTGACACACACCTCTCACACCCCCTCACCTGATACACTGCTCACTTCCTGACACACCCGTGTACCTCCTGACACACACCTCCTCTCACACCCACTCACCTGATACACTGCTCACCTCCTGACACACCCACATACCTCCTGACAGACACACCTCCTCTCACACCCACTCACTCGATACACTGCTCACCTCCTGACACACCCACGATCCTCCTGACATACACCTCTCACACCCACTCACCCGATACACTGCTCACCTCCTGACACACCCACGTACTTCCTGACACACACCTCTCACACCCACTCACCTGATACACTGCTCACCTCCTGACACACCCGCGTACCTCCTGACACACACCTCCTCTCACACCCACTCACCTGATACACTGCTCACCTCCTGACACACCCACGTACCTCCTGACACACACCTCCTCTCACACCCACTCACCTGATACACTGCTCACCTCCTGACACACCCACGATCCTCCTGACATACATCTCTCACACCCACTCACCCGATACACTGCTCACCTCCTGACACACCCACGTACTTCCTGACACACACCTCTCACACCCACTCACCCGATACACTGCTCACCTCCTGACACACCCACGATCCTCCTGACATACACCTCTCACACCCACTCACCCGATACACTGCTCACTTCCTGACACACCCACGTACCTCCTGACATACACCTCTCACACCCACTCACCCGATACACTGCTCACCTCCTGACACACCCACGTACCTCCTGACATACATCTCTCACACCCACTCACCCGATACACTGCTCACCTCCTGACACACGCGCGTACCTCCTGACAGACACACCTCCTCTCACACCCACTCACCCGATACACTGCTCACTTCCTGACACACCCGCTTACCTCCTGACACATACTCACCTCCTGACACATCTGCTCACCTCCTGACAGACACACTCACCTCCTGACACACTTGCTCACCTCCTGACACACACATCTCCTGACAGACCCACTCACCTGACATACCCACTCACCTGACACATCTGCTCACTTCCTGACACACACACCTCCTGACAGACACACTCATCTCCTGACACACCAGCTCACCTGCTGCCATACCTGCTCACCTCCTGACACACCCACTCACCTCCTTATAAACCCACTCTCCTGACAGACACACTCACCTGACAGACACCTCTTGACACACTGCTCACCTCCTGACACACCCACTTACCTCCTGACATACCTGCTCACCTCCTGACAGACACACCTGACACACCTGCTTATCTGACAGACACACCTTCTGACACACACTCGCTCACCAGCTGACACACTCGCTCACCTCCTGACAAACCCGCTCACCTCCTCACATGCCTGACACACCCACTCACCTCCTGACGCATCTGCTCACCTCCTGACAGACTGCTCACCTCCTGCTACAACTACTTACCTCCTGTCACACCCACTCACCCCATGCCCATAAGCAAATGAGAGAGGAATAGTTGGGAAGTGTGGGAGGAGGCCCCTGTTCCTGCCCCGCTCCTTCTTTCTCTGTTGAGACCGGGGCTCAGCCTGCAGCCCCGGCTGGCGCGTCCCCGGCTGGCGCGTCCCCGGCTAGCGCGTCCCGGCTGGCGCGTCCCCGCTGGCGCGCCCCGGCTGGCGCGTCTCGTTCTCACGGCCACCTCCCAGCGCTGTGATTGCAGGAGGGCTCACCAGCCCTGGAGGGAGCCCTGTTCCATTCTAGACATGCATCTCACCCTTTCATCCCCAGAGGGCACCTGTGTGGCTGTTCCGAGCGTGGCAGCAATGAGCGGCTGCGGCCGCGCTGCCGGGTCACGTCCTTGTGGGGGTCTGTGAGGAGCTCCTGTGTCTGTGCCTCCCCGTCCTCATCAGCGGCGGGCAGGCTTCCTCTCCCGCCTGGGGCTGCCGCCGCTCAGGGCGGGGTGGGCTCCTCCCCGCTGGGGCTGGGCACTGTCAGACGACGGCTCTGAGGGTCGCCCGGCATGGGCAGGGGACTGTGCCCCGTGGGTCGCCCGGCGTGGACAGGGGACTGTGCCCTGTTGGTTGCCCGGTGTGGTAGGGGTCACGCCCCATGGGTCACCCGTGTGGTAGGGGTCACGCCCCGTGGGTCACCTGGCCTGGTAGGAGGTCACACCCCGTGGGTCTCTCAGCGTGGTAGGGTCATACCCTGTGGGTCACCCAGCATGGTAGAGGTCATGCCCCATGGGTCTCCCAGTGTGGTAGGGGTCACGCCCCATGGGTCACCCCGTGAGGTAGGGGGCTGTGTCCCATGGGTCTCCCAGTGCGGTAGGGGTCACGCCCCATGGGTCTCCTGGCATGGTAGGGGGCCGTGTCCTGCGGGTCTCCCGGCGTGGTAGGGGGCCGTGCCCCTTGTGTCACCCAGCATGGCAGAAGTCACACACACTGCCTGTCTCTACAGGGTCCAGTGCCCCATTGGAGACTTGCTCCAGGCAGACGTGTGACAAATGTTTGATAACCACACAGATTACTTGTCATCTGGGATGAGTGAAAAAATTAGTCTAAAAATGTCTAGTGAAGGGATCCTAATTTTAGCAGATGGGTCTAAGGGAAGTACGTGCAAAAGGCGACTTCTTATTCTGCAAACCCAAAGCCACTCGCCCACTTTAGATAAAGGGGAGCGCTGGTGCAGGAATGGCCCCAGGGCTGCTCGCGGTGTGGACAGCCATTGGGAGGCAGGGCTGCCTGAGGGGGCCGGGCCAGGCCAGGCCGGCCTTCCCTCCCTGCGGGGCCACGCGCGGGGCGTGGCTGGGAGGCCCAGGACCTGGAAGAGGAAACAAGACGTGTGTGTGTGCGCCAGTACTGGATTTGAACTCAAGGCCTCTCACTTTTGCTATGCTTTCTTACTCATGGCTGGTATTCTACTACTTGAGACATGCCTCCAGTCTGACATTTTGCTGGTTAATTGGTGATGGCGTTTCATGGATTTTTCTGCCGACTGGCTTTGCACCCCGGTCCTCCAGGTCTCAGCCTCCTGACTAGGTAGGTCACAGCCATGAGCCCCTGGTACCGGCTTTCTTATGACTTTTTTTTTTTTTATTGTAAAGATACTATACAGAGGGTTACAGTTACATGAGTGAGGTAATGAGTACACTTCCTCTTGAACATTGTTACCCCCTCCATTGTTTTCCCCCTCCCATCCCCTCCCTCCCTCCCTTCCCCGAGGTTCTTTTTTTTTTTTTTTTTTGATTGTGATTAAGTGATTACATAATTTCAAAGTCACAAGTTCATTCTAACTTCCCTGGAGCAAATTGTCTATCACAGTCTGTAATATATAACAGTGTTCACATGTTATATACCATATTTGTGATCAGCAGCATGGGGATATTTAGTAGTGGTTCAACCAGATGAGCGGGAGTTCTTTGTTTCTTAAGTCCTGTTAGTTTTGTCGTATCACCTAACATTTTGGATTTAGCATCCACTTATCAGGGAGACCATGTACTGTTTGTCTCTTCGTTCTTGGCTTACCTCGCTTAACATGATTCCTTCTAGCTCCATCCATTTCCCTGCAAATGCCATTATTTTGTCATTTCTAATGGCTGCATAATATTCCATTGTGTATAGATACCACAATTTTTGGATCCATTCATCTGTGATGGGGCATCTAGGTTGTTTCCATATCCTAGCTATTGTGAACAGTGCTGCAATAAACATGGAGGTGCACGTGTCCTTGTATATTGGTTCCTGTTGTTCAGGGTAGATGCCTAGAAGTGGTATGACTGGGTCGTAAGAGAGGTCAATCTTTAGCTTTCTAAGGACCCTCCAGACTGCTTTCCAAAGTGGTTGTATAAGTGTACATTCCCACCAGCAGTGTAATAGGGTTCCTCTTTCTCCACATCCCCTCCAGCATTTGTCGTTGGCTGATTTGTGGATGTGGGACATTCTGACTGGGGTAAGGTGGTATCTCAGGGTTGTCTTTATTTGCATTTCCTTCACCACCAGGGATGATGAACATTTCCTCATGTGTTTCTTTGCCATTTTTATTTCTTCATTTGAGAAGTCCCTCTTTAGTTCCCTTGCCCATTTAGTAATTGGTTTGTTAGGTTTGGGAGGGATTAGTTTCTTGAGTTCCCTGTATATACAGGATGTTAACCCCTTGTCTGATATATTGCTGGTAAATATTTTTTCCCAATTCGTTGGTTGTCTTTCTAGCTTAGTTGCGATAGATTTAGCTGTGCAGAAGCTTTTTATTTTAAGGTAGTCCCATTTGTCGAGTCTCTCTCCAACTTGTTGTGACCCTGGGACTCTGTTCAGGAAGTTCCTTCCTGTGCCTATTAGTTCAAGTGTCTCTCCTACTCTGTCCTGCAGTAGTTTCAGAGATTCAGGTTTAATGTTAAGGTCTTTAATCCATTTTGAGTTGATGTTGGTGCATGGTGATAGGCTGGGGTCCACTTTTAGTTTTCTGCATGTGGCTGCCCAGTTTTCCCAGCACCAGCGGTTGAAGAGGCTGTGTTTCTTCCATTGTATGTCTTTGGCTCCTTTGTCGAATATCAGCTGGCTGTAGGCCTGTGGATTTATTTCTGGATCTTCTATTCTGTTCCATTGGTCCTCGGGTCTGTTTTTGTGCCAGTACCATGCTGTCTTTGTGATTATAGCTCTGTAGTAGAGTTTGAAGTTCGGCATGGATAGCCCTCCCATATTGTCTTTATCCCCTAGAATTGTTTTGGCTATTCTAGGTCTTTTGTTATTCCATATAAATTTTTGGACTGTTTTCTGTATTTCAGTGATGTATGTCATTGGGATTTTAATAGGAATTGCATTGAATTTGTATATTAGTTTTGGAAGTATCACCATCTTTACTATATTAAGTCGGCCTATCCAGGAGCATGGGAGGTCTTTCCATTTCCTAGTGTCTTCTGCAATTTCTTTCTTTAACTTTTTATAGTTCTCATTAAATAGTTCTTTTACATCTTTGGTTAGGTTAATTCCTAAATATTTTATTTTTTGGGAGGTTATTGTGAATGGGGTTGCTCCCTTTATTTCCCTCTCTTCCTGTACATTATCAGTGTATAGGAAGGCAACTGATTTTTGTGGGTTTATTTTGTATCCTGCTATTTTGCCGAAGTGACTTATGATTTCTAAAAGTTTGGGGATGGAGTTTTTGGGATCGTGGAGGTGTAGTATCATGTCGTCTGCAAAAAGGGATAGTTTCACTTCTTCTTTCCCTATGCGGATCCCTTTAATGTCTTTTTCTTGCCTTATTGCCCTGGCTAAGGGTTCTAGGACTATGTTGAAGAGGAGTGGAGACAGTGGGCATCCTTGCCTTGTTCCTGATTTTAGGAGGATTGGTTGTAGCTTTTCCCTATTAAGTATAATATTGGCTATTGGTCTGTCATAAATGCTTTTATTGTTTTTAGAAATGTTCCTTCTATTCCTATTTTCTCCAGAGCTTTTAGCATGAATGAATGTTGAATTTTATCAAAGGCCTTTTCTGCATCTGTGGCGATAATCATGTGATTCTTGACCTTGGCTCTGTTGATATGCTGGATTACATTTATTGACTTACGTATGTTTAACCATCCCTGTGTCTCTGGGATGAAGCCTACCTGATCATAGTGTATTATTTTTTTTATGAGTTTCTAGATTCTGTTAGCTAGAATCTTGTTAAGGATCTTTGCATCTGTGTTCATCAAGGAAATTGGCCTGTAATTCTCCTTTTTGGTTGGGTCTTTGCCTGGTTTGGGGATGAGTGTGATATTGGCTTCGTAGAATGAGTTTGGGATAGCTCCCTCCTCCTCTGTTTCTCTGAAGAGCTTGAGGAGTATGGGTATTAGTTCTTCTTTAAAGGTCTTATAGAATTCTGCTGTGAATCCATCTGGTCCTGGGCTTTTTTTTGTTGGAAGACTTTTGATAGCTTCCTGTATCTCATTATAGGATATTGGCTTATTTAATTGGTTAACTTCTTCTTTGCTCAGTTTGGGTAACTTGTATTTCTCTAAAAATGCATCCATTTCCGCCAGATTTTCTTCCTTTAGAGAGTATAGCTTTTGAAAGTAGTCTGTTAGAATTGTTTGGATATCTTGGGTACGTGTTGTGATGTTTCCCGTGGCATCCCTAATCCTATTAATATGGGTTTCCTCTCTTCTTTTCTTAATTAATCTTGCCAACGGGCCATCAATTTTGTTTATTTTTTCAAAGAACCAGCTTTTTGTTTGGTTTATTTTGGTTATGGTTTTCTGATTTTCTAATTGGTTAATCTCTGCTCTTAATTTGGTTATCTGGCTTCGTCTAGTAGCTTTAGGTCCCATTTTTTCTTGTTTTTCTAGCTGTTTTAGTTGCAACATGAGATTATTTACTTGGTCTGTCTCCATTCTCTTGATGTGGGCACTGAGGGCAATAAATTTGCCCCTCAGGACTGCTTTTGCTGTGTCCCACAAGTTTCTTTGTGAGGTGTTTTCATTTTCATTGAGTTGTAGGAAATGCTTTATTTCTTCTCTGATCTCTTCTGTTACCCAGGCATTGTTAAGGAGTGTGCTGTTCAATTTCCATGTATTAGAGAAATTTCTGCGGTATGCTTTGTTATTGAGAGCTAGCTTGATTCCACTGTGGTCAGATAGGATACAGGGGATTATGTCGATCCCTTTGTATTTGCTTAAGTTCCTTGAATGAACTATGATATGGTCTATTTTGGAGAAAGTTCCATGAGCTGCTGAGAAGAATGTGTACTGTGTTGTTTTAGGGTGAAATACTCGGTAGATGTCAGTTAATTCCGCTTGAAGTATGGCCTCACTTAATTCGGTAGCTTCTTTGCCAATCCTCTGGTTGGTAGACCTGTCCTTTGGTGAGAGTGGCGTGTTAAAGTCTCCTAGTATTATCGTATTGGGATCTATTTTATTCTGTAAGTTTGAGAGCATTTGTTTAACATATCTGGGTGCACCAATATTTGGGGCATATAAGTTGATGATGGCTATATCCTCCTCTTGGATTGTTCCCTTTATTAATATGTAGTGTCCGTCCTTGTCTTTCTGTACTGATTTTAATGAAAAGTTTATTTTGTCAGATATCAGAATAGCTACACCTGCTTTCTTACTGGGGGCATTTGATTGGTAGATCCTTTTCCACCCCTTCACTCTGAGTTTGTTTGTATGTTTGGCTGAGAGGTGGGTCTCCTGAAGGCAACAGATGGATGGGTCTTGTTTTCTGATCCAGTCCTAAGTTCGTTTTCTTTTAATTGGCGAATTCAGCCCATTTATATTAAGAGAAAGTATAGAGAGATGCATTGTTGTCCCTGCCATTCCGTTTTCCTAAGTTTTTCTTCTTTCCTTTCCTCCTGTGCTTGCTCAGTTAGTTGAGTAACGCCTGTTTGGGGCAGGTCCCAGTTCCTGGTTGCTTTCTTCAGATTGTGTCCCCCCTCTTAGAATTCTTTGTAATGCTGGCTTAATGTTTATGTATTCATTTAGTTTTTCTTTGCTATTAAAAGTTTTCAGTTCTCCATCGAATGTGAATGCTAGCTTTGCCGGGTATATCAGTCTGGGTTGGCAGTTATTGGCTCTCAGGGCTCGTATGGTGCTTTCCCAGGCTTTTCTTGCATTCATTGTTTGTGTGGAGAGATCTGCAGTGATTCTAATTTTTTTCCCGTTGTAGTATAGCTCCTTCTTCATTTTTGCTGCATGCAGGATTGTTTCCTTATTATGCAGATCCATCATTTTTACTATAATGTGTCTAGAAGTGTTTCTCCTGGGATCTTGCTTGTTGGGTGTTCGATAAGCTTCTGTGATGTAGTTAAGATGGTCGTTTTTGAGGTGGGGAAAATTTTCATTGACTATCTTGTTAAATAGGTGTTGCATTCCCTTGCTCTGGAATTCCTCACCTTCGTCCACTCTGATTATGCGAAGGTTAAATTTTTTAGCATTATCTGCTTGCTCTTGAATTTCCCTTTGGTTTAATTTGAGTGATTTTTCCATATCTGTCACTTTTTGGTCCAGTTGGTGTATTCTGTCTTCTGTATCTGACACTCTACCTTCCATTTCATTCACTCTGTTGACCGTGGCTTCTATTGTGGTTTGCATGGAGGAAATGGATCCCTTTATGGATTCAATGTTGGTTCTCAGAGTACTGATCTCGCCTCTCAATGAGGTGAGATCATTATGCATTACCTCTAATTTGGCTTTTATCTCACTTCTTACTGAGGTTTGTGCAGCTTCTATTTTTGCATCCAACTTTTGTTTGATATCCTGTATCTCTTTTGATAGTTCATCCTTGTGCTCTTTCAATTTCTGATCCATTTCTCGCTTTATTTCTTGAGTCATTGCCTCCAGCAACCCTTGGATGTAGTTTTTGTCTTCCATTCCTGCTTTGCTCCCACTGGGGCTCTCCCCTGCGTGGCTGCTGGCTTTTGAGGTGAGCTTGCTGTCCTGGGTAGTGGTAAACCTTGTGATTTTTCTCTGTGATTTTCGCATGGGGGTTCAGGAGACTGCTCTTCAATCTTGTTTTGGTGTGTCTGTCTTTGCTTGGTTGCTGATTCTGTATTGGTAGAGAGAGTCTGTGCCTGATCTGGATTCTGTTGGGAGCCTATTTCCAGCTGCTATTCTGACTTACTTAGGATTCTCAGCTCTCTGCTGTAGCAATTCCCGCCTTTGGAAGGGTTGAGCAGCCTAGACTGCTTGTGTTTGCTCCTACGGGTGCTCTTGGGAAGATCAGATGCTCTGGATGCACTCTCCCAAATACTGGAGTCTGCTATGGGCTCCTGATGTGTTTTTGTTTGTTTGTTTTGGGCTGGTTGTGGGCTTGAACTCTAGGTTTGGGTGCTGTCCCTCAGCTCTTCAGCTCAAGGCTGGCACCCTACCATTTGAGCCACAGCACCACTTCTGACCCTTTTTGCTTTTGTGATGCTGAGGAATCAGATCCAGGGCCTCATACTTCCAAGACTATCACTCTATTGCTGAGCTGCCTTATCAGCCTGAGCTCCTGCTTACTATCAGGTGCTGGCAGCCTGTGTTGCCCAATTCCCAGCCTAGGGTATATGGGTGGAGTTTTGGTGGGGTTTGGGCTTCTCTTGTCCTGAGCCTCCAGGTCTTTTGTTGTCACAGGCGTGCTTCCCGGAGAGTGTTGTTTCCTGGTTTTCTCCCCTCTGTTGAGGCGTATGCTCAGCTTTTTACTTCAGTTGGGAGGAGTTGGTTGTGTTGTTCAGGCGCCGGGTCCCTGGGCCTGGTTCCGGCCCCAGCCTGGAGCGCGCTCGTTAGGCCTGTGCTAATGTGTATACCACCTAGGTTATGCAGCCTGGAGGACACAGTTCAAATTTCTTCTACTGTTGGTAGTCTTTTTTTTTTTTTTTTTGGGTCCGGTCGTGGGGCCTGAACTCTGGGCCTGGGCGCTGTCCCTCAGCTCTTCAGCTCAAGGCTAGCGCTCTACCACTTGAGCCACAGCGCCACTTCCGGCTTTTTTTTCTTTTTGCTTATGTGGTGCTGAGGAATCGAACCCAGGGCCTCATGCGTGCAAGGCAAGCGCTCTACCACTGAGCCACCTTCCCAGCCCCTACTGTTGGTAGTCTTGACCCAGGGGCGCTGTTCCTGGCTTGGGCATTTAAGCTCCTTTCCAGGGGCGCTCTTGCTCTGGCCTGGCCAGCAGAGTGTGCTCCACCGGCTGGTGGAGCTCTCGAACAGTTCCCAGTTTTAGTGGGTCCTGTGGTCCGGGTGTTGGGGTAGGGAGTCTAGGTCAGGGTCTGGGGATTCCCTCCAGCTCTGGTCTCCCTTGAGGGATTCACTGTCCCCTGTGGGGTACTCACCCTGTAGGTCGTCAGTTGTTGTTGCAATCCGAGTTCAGTTGGGGTGGTTGCGGGCTGGGTTGGGCGGCCCCCCGCCGGGTAGTTGCGATCGCGATTGGGCGGGTGGTCTGCGGACAGGTCCCTTTGTCGCGCTGCTGGTGCCGGGCGGCTTTGGCGGGATGGAGCCTCTCCGCTCCGGTGGAGAGTGAGGGGTGGGGGTGGGATCCTCGTGGAGACTCCCGGCTGGTAGGTTTCTCTGTTCCTGGCGATCCGCTGTTCTGCAATCCGGTTCCTGGTGATCTGCAAGCAGCCCCCTGTGTCTCTGTGTCTCCGGCAGCCCCCGCCGGGCCGGCTGGCCGGCGGCTTGGCGCACTGCCGCGCGGCCAGTAAAGGTTGGGGGAGGGGTCTTCGCTCTTCTCTGTTCTGAAATTCTTCTTTTCCTCTCTTTCTTTTTTTGTTATTTTCCACCTCTGGTTTTTCTCTGAGTGTTCGTCTTTTTGTTGTTGTCGGTCTCTTGGGGAGATTAAGCGTTGGAACTCGAACTCTCTTTTTGGTTGGAGAGAGCTGTGGCGTTTCCCTACTGCCCCGTCGCCATCTTGGTCCCCCCTCCTCTTATGACTTTTTAAATCTTTGAATGGAAGGCACGAATCTGGAGCATTTCCCATTCATAAAGTGGAACAGCCAAATTAATGATCAGCTTCTAACCTGTCCCCAGACTGCTGCTGCTCCCGGCTGGTGGCCTCCACTCTCCTGTTGACACTCTAGCTCTGACTCAGGGCTGCTCTGGTTTTCATTCTCCAGGTCCCCGTGGGCAGCGTCTGACTGCACACAGGCCCTCAAGCCTCTTGCAGTTTTCTGGATGGTTCTTGTGATTCACAGGGGACCAGTGTGCACCTGTGTGCCTCCCTTCCACACGGAAAATCTTAACTCTGTGTGTGTGTGTGTGTGAGTTGTGCACATGCATGCACCAGTAATGGGCCTTAAAGTCAAGGCTTCTCACTCTTGCTTGACTTTTTTGTTCTTTCCCTGTGCTCTACTACTTACGCCATACCTCCAGTCCTGACTTTTTGCTGATTTATTGAAAACAAATCTCTTGGATTTATCTGCCTGCGCTGGCTCTGAATTTTGACCCTCAGCTCTCAGCCTCCAGAAGGTAGATGTGAGCTACCTGCACCGGCAATCATTGGCTGCACGTCAAATCAGTAATCGGCAGCACATTGGCTTTGGCTCCCCTGGGCCTGGTGGCTGGCCCGGGTTTGGCAGCAAAGAGTTAACATGGGGTGAGCCTCCTGCACCGAGCTGCTGCTGTGCTGGGCCTCAGGGGCCCCGCAGGGCGGGCCTGTGGGCGGACCCTGACAGCGGTGCGTGCTAGAGGACAGAGTGGCGGCTGTGGGGAAAAGACACTGCGCCTGCTCAGGGGAGGCGCGGCTGGGCCTTGCTCCATGGGTCCGTGCGTGAGCTTTCCTGGTGAGGTCAGCCAGCCTGGCCTGAGACAAACACTGGAAAGCAAACATGTGTGCCTGGCGGTGCCTGCTTGCTCCCCTACCCCCCGGAAGGCGGCTGCCTGCTTCAGGGGTCCGCAGCGCGCCCGGATGAGGCCTGTGGGCCGAGGGGCTCTCCGCACTGGCTGGCACCAGCGACCTCCAGGCCCGGCCTGGGGTGCGTGGGGGGGGGCACTGGACACACGTGCAGTGCAGACAGGCCATGGGCAGCGTGTGGACATCACGGTTCACCAGTTCACTTCCCCCTGAACACCCTCAGCGCTGACGGCCCCACGCGAGGCTTGCGTCTCCAAGAGTCCCACAAAAGAGCGTGCGGAGACTGTGCGGGTGCAGCCACCGTAGTCGATACCGCCTGCACGCAACTAAACTCAAATTGCACAAACCATCTGCTTGTCTAGTAAATGGAGCAATGAAGGTGGCAAGACCAGTTCCTGAACAGATACCCAAGTCAGATGAAGACCAGCACTGCTCAGGGACAGAGGTATAATCACATTCTAATGTTCTATTTCATAAGCATCTTTGAGTTAATGCCTGGTCCACTAATCATGAAGGTTTTTTAAAATAGTGTCCTACTTGATTAGTAAAGCACAAAATACAGGTTAAGTATAACATTGCTGTCATTTCCCCGCGGAGAGCACTTGGGGAGAGTAGTGGGGCGGACCACGAGGAGGACTGGGCAGCGGGGGTGCGGCGCAGCTTGTGGAAAGCACGAAGTTCAATGTTGTGTTTTGCTTTTTGCATGTTTTTGTTGGTTGGTTGTGGGCCTTGAACTTGGGGCCTGGGCACTGCCCTGAGCTCTATTTGCTCAAGGCTAGCGGTCCATCTCGTGAGCCACAGCATGTCTTCCAAATTTGTAAGGAGAAATAAAAGCCCAGGCCTGGGCCAGGCCGGTCAGCTGCTCTGCCCGATAAAACAAGCTTGCCACGTGACTTAGGTCTCAGGCGACGGAGGTGTGAGGAACACGTTGCCCCTCCGCAGTTGCTGTGGGTGCCCAGAGGGGGGTGCTGTGCAAGCTGCGCGGCAGCGTGGGCACACAGAGCACACATGTGTGCCAGCGCGGGCACAGGCGGCTTCCCACCCGTCACGGTGTCCCTGGCAGGGCCGCAGCCCAGGCAGCCCTGATGGGCCAGCAGCTGCAGCATCCCTAGGCCCAGGGAGGCGGCGGGGACCCTTGTCCTCCCTCTCACAAGGCCTGGGGAGGGGACACCCTTATGGAGACCCTAGCCACCAGTGTGAGCTCGTGTGTGTGCGCGCACACGAGCACTTCCAGCGCATTTACCTCAGCGCTTGGAGGATCAGGCATACAAGGCAAGCGTAGGGCATCCTTACAGAAAGTTCTGGTAAAAAAATCTGCTCTTCCTGCAAGATCACATCTGACCATCCCCTACTCCCCCGTAATCCCAGCAACAGTTAATGAAAGCACACCCCCTGGTGGCTGCGGGATTAGGCGGAGACAGCACCGTGCTGTGAGTTCCGGGCTCTGCCCGCATGGGCACTCGCTGCTCGCACTGGCTGGTGGCCTGGTGGGGTGGCCAGTCCCTTCCCACCGCCCCCCCACCTCCCCGAGTCTGCCCCTCAGGCCCCTGTCACTGATGAGCTTCTAGGCACCTTGGGAGAGTTCAGGCCCAGAGAGTTATATGGTGTTGTCTTGAGCATCCGGGGAGAACCAGAATTTCCAAATGAGTCCTAAAGTCCCTTGGGGCCAGGGACTGGCCCATCGCGGATGTGACTGTGGGGCAGGTGTCCACCCCGCTCAGGCCTGCAGAGAAGCCTGCTCCTGGTGGGGAGGGTCTGTACATCGTGCAGTGTCTTGTCACTATCTGGAAATACACTTTTAGAGGTTCAAGGGCATGGTGCTGGCTCTGGGGAGAACTCCTAGCTGTAGTAGTAGTTCAGTGGCAGAGTACTTGTGCGTCTGTGCACACGTGCATGCATACACAGGGGTGCATCTGTGCACGTGTGCACGTGTACATAGCTATGCATTGTGCACACGTGCATGCATACATGGGGTGCACGTGTGCATGTGTAGTGATGCATTGTGCGCATGTGTGCACACGTGTGCATGTGTGTGTGCACACACAGGTGTGCCTGTGTGTAAGAGAGAGGGGGATGGGCAGATGGCAGGGTGAGCAGCGGGAAGCCAGCGGAAGCCCAGTGCTTAGGCTGGCTCTCGAACCAGTTCAAGGCCTCAGGAAACAAATCCCCAGAGGAAAGACTGCGGGTAACCTGCCACCGCTCACAGCACGGGGCACCCACGGGCGAGCCGGCCCGCGGGGGGCATTCCGCAGGGTCCTGCACAGCACGGGGCACCCACGGGCGAGCCGGCCCATGGGGGATGTTCCGCAGGGTCCCTACAGCACGGGGCATCATGGGCAAGCCGGCCCGCGGGGGGGATGTTCCGCAGGGTCCTGCACAGCCGTCTTCCCCACCAGTTCTTGGTAATTGCTCTCTTCTGGTTTTTAGTTTCCTTCAGTTTCTTTTCAAATCAGGGACTTTAAAAATACTATTCTTTAGCCCAGCAATGGTGGTCATGCCTATTATCCAATTCAAAGACAGCTTGGGCAGAAAAGTCTGCGAGATTCTTATCTCCAATTAACCAGCAAAAAACAAAAAAAAAAAAACAAAAAAAACCATCCAGGAGTGAGTGGAGCTGTGGTTCAATGGTAGACGCTGGCCTTGAGCACAAATGCTTGGGGACAGCACCCAGGCCCTGAGCTCAAGACCCAGGACTGGCAAATGCACGTGTGCACACATGCATACACTCTCTACACACGCAAATGCTGCTCTTACTTTCTACTGAAATGGTTGTGGTACCTCTATTGCCTTTCGTAGTGCACTACCAGAATTTCTTCATGAGCAAGATGATTCCCCCGGTCCAGGCCTGGTGCTGTGCGGCTGGAGCTGGTGCTGGTGCCCTGCCACCCGCGGGGCGGGCGGTGGCGGGCGGTGGTGATGGACTTTAGCATTGCCTGTCTCGGGAGCCCCTGGTGCCCAGGCACGGCGCAGCTCTGACCCTGGTTTCTCAGCCTGGATTTCCTGTGCTGTGTGTGGATGTGCGAGACGTGTGGGCCGGCCCGCAGAGGAGGACGCACAGGGCCCCCCTCCCTCCCCCGCCCCCCGCAGAGGAGGATGCACCCCCCCCTCCCGCAGAGGAGGATGCACCGCCCCTCCCCTCTCCCCCCCCTGCAGAGGAGGGCTCCGGCGGGCCGCCTTCCTCTAAGCGCCCCCTCCCTCTGCTCCCAGCTCCCGGGGCTGCTGCAGCCAGCGTGCACCCACTCGGTGATTGTGATATTTTTAGGAATTCTGTAGGCCAATTGTTAGGTACAGCCGTTAAGGTTCATTCACTGATGCACAGATAATAAACACTCAAAACGCCACAGAGCAAAGCGGGCTCAGGACAGGTTTTTGTGGCAAGAAAAACGTTTTGTGTGGTTGGCAGGCCAGCGGGCAGGCGCGGTGGAGCCGGCCGTGCCTCCGGGCGGGCGTCTGCGGCACAGGCCCTTTCTCGGGGGCCGGTTATGTTCTCACCTGGGGGCGGGGGCAGAGCACGCGGCATCTTTGATCAGACCTGGTCTCTGCTCACGAGTGCTCAGGAAAAGGCAGATTGTGATTACTGCTCATTAGTGAAGGGCCCGCAGCCGTTCCTGGGAGACGAAGATCTTGTTCGAGGGATTCATCCACACTCTAGCCATTCTGAAAACGAATCACTTCCTAATTGTTTTGAGTGTTTTCGCGTCACCTGTGGGATTCATCCACCCACTGCAGCGCTGCACGGTGGAAATGCTCCCATTGTGTGTGCGTGTTTTCAGTCCAGAATCAGCTGACAGCCTCCGCTGTCCTGCTGTGCGCGTGTTGGTGATGGTCACCACAGCACATGTGGAGCAGACAGTGCCGATTGTGGCCTGCTGTAAACCTGCGAGCCCAGAGCCCGGCCCCAGACGGCTCTGGGTCAGGGTCCGTGGTCGCTGCTGCCTGGTCAGTGGGAAATGTGCTCCTGGTTGCACGTGGGAGGTTCTAGAACTCTACAAAAACCACAGCACATCTTGGTGAGTGGCAGCGCCCCACGGCACTGCGCCTCTGCTGGCAGATCGCGTGATCTGCAGCGTTCAGGGTGGCGGGTGCGGGAGCTCCGTGCCCGCTGCAGACTGGCAGGGGCTGGTGGATGTTTGTGGGCGTGCGTGTGTGCATGTGTGCGGTATGTGCACGTGTGCTGGGGATCAAACAAGAGTCTCATGCTCACGCTGTGAGACGGGTGGATGGGGAAGAGGGCTGTCTGGAGTGAGCCCTCCTGTAAACACTTGTGAGCACGCCGGTGGCGCCGCGGCGCATGGGCAGCGAGGCGTAGCATGGGCGAGGCCTGCGACTCCAACCAGGGTGGACAGCCAGCTCCAGTCCCCGCCCCCCTCCCGAGGGTCCTCCGGCTGGGTCACGCGGGGCCTGGGGTCCCCTCCCCCCCCGTGTGTCCTCTGGCTGGGCCACGCGGGGCCTGGGGTCCCCTCCCCTCCCCGTGTGTCCTCTGGCTGGGCCACGCGGGGCCTGGGGTCCCCTCCCCCCCCGTGTGTCCTCTGGCTGGGCCATGCGGGGCCTGGGGTCCCCTCCCCTCCCCGTGTGTCCTCTGAATGGGCCACGTGGGGCCTGGGGTCCCCTCCAACACGGCTCCCTCCACAAACAAAGGCTGGGAGGTGTGACTTAGCATGTTTAATGGGACGCAGGAAATAGAGTTCTGTCTCACACTAGAGGATTTCTTCTGGAACCTAAGGAGTGAGAAATGACAAGCAGGTAGATGCTTCCTCTATGCAGATAAATCACGTCTATGGATTGTTACTCAGTCCCGGCGGGGGCAGCTTTGGAAGAGGAGGTGAGGGGGCTCCAGCAGGCAGACGGCCCCGCAGGACACGGCAGCGTGGGGTCCATGCCCCCCGCTGCTCGGTGCCCGCTGCCGAACCCCTGGTCCACGGCGACGCCCTGGCTCCCGTCTGCTCCAGCTCTGAGAATAACGAGGTGACCGTCCTACTGGGGGCGGCGGGGGTCAGTGCGGCCGCGCAGGGGTGAGCCGGAGGAGCCGCGCGGGGGCTGTGCGCAGCATGGCTGCACCTGCTGTGTTTCCAGAACTTTTCTCCAGGAGGCGTACCGGAACCTTCTCTGGGGCTCCCTGGAGGGCCAATTCCAGACGGGGCGCTGCGGGGTCCCGGGGTAGCCAGACGCCACGCTGCTCTGCCTTGGGCACCTCCGGGGAAAGCCACCTGGGGTTCTCATGTCAGAGCTGCCCCGTGGCAGGCTCACCGTGACCTGCAAGGCGGAGGCCACCAGGCCAGGCCCGGCCCGGGTGCGGGGCCGCCCGTGGGGAGCCCTCCTCCCGCCTGAGGGTGGACATGGCCGCCGCAGTGCTGCGGAGCAAGGCAGGGACCAGGCCGTGCCGGCCTCCACCCCAGAGCGAAGTCCTGCCCCAGGAGGCTCTCGGATGACGTCACCTTAGAGGCCATGCCCAGCGGGGCACCGCACCTGGGACCTCCGCGGGCTCTGCCTCCATGGAGGCAGAGCAGGGAGCGCTCTGTGGGGCTGTGGGAATGCACTACGATGCGCGACAGACTGCGGGCGGATGTGGATGGTGCTGTAGGGAGGGAACGCTTCCTTTTCTTTACAAGATGATGAAAACTGATGCGCTGAGTCCCCCGCCGTCCTAACCGGGTATTTCCACGGAATATACAGGGACTGGTCATCTGGTGGACCGTGGGAATCTGAAGACTCTGCCAACAGCACAGGACAGCGAGCTGGGGCAGCGTGGGGCCCCAGCGGGGCTCTGCCTGGGCCTACTGGGGAAGGGCCTTCAGGATGGCGTTCACCTCCTCTGCCACGGCTGTTAGCGCAAACTCAAACTGCTCCTGCAGAGGGACAGAGGTGAGAGGAGGTGTGAGCGAGGGGGACCCCTGCACTCCAGTGAGAGGAGGCGTGAGGGAGGGGGACCTTGGTGCACTCCAGTGGGAGGAGGCGTGAGGGAGGGGGACCCCTGCACTCCAGTGAGAGGAGGCGTGAGGGAGGGGGACCTCGGTGCACTCCAGTGGGAGGAGGCGTGAGGGAGGGGGACCCCTGCACTCCAGTGGGAGGGGGCGTGAGGGAGGGGGACCCCGGTGCACTCCAGCATGAGCTGCTTGTCTGCTTTTCAGGAAGACACTGTCCAGGCAACAAAAGAGACCCTAGAGTCCCTGGCCTCAGCACAGCCCAGTGCTCGCTGGACTTCGGTGCTGGAAAGCTTGATCTCTATGTGGGGCAATGTGGCTATGGAGCTACCAGGCAGAGGGCTCCCTGTGTTCTTCTCAGTCTCTGGTGAGGGTCCTTGACAAGCCAGCCACCTGGATGGGCAGACGGGGCGGTCATGACATCAGGCAGGTATGGCCGCCAGGCCCAGTCGTAGCCACAAGAGTCATAGTCACAGTCACAGTTATACACCTGGTCATAGCCACAGTTGTGGTCGCTACCATAGCCACAGCCACAGTTGTGATCAGTTATAGTCACAGTCATGGCTACAATCACAGCCACAGCCATAATCAAGCCTCATTCCTAGCCGCAGTCCTAGCCGCAGTCACAGCCACAGCCACAGTCATAGTCACAGCCACAGTCACAGTCACAGTCACAGTCATAGTCACAGTCATAGTCACAGTCACAGTCATAGTCACAGTCACAGCCATAGTCACAGTCATAGTCACAGTCATAGTCATAGTCACAGCCACAGTCACAGTCACAGTCACAGCCATAGTCACAGTCACAGTCACAGCCATAGTCACAGCCATAGTCACAGTCACAGCCACAGTCACAGTCAGTCAGTCATAGTCACAGTCATAGTCACAGTCATAGTCACAGTCACAGTCACAGTCACAGTCATAGTCACAGTCATAGTCACAGTCATAGTCACAGTCACAGTCACAGCCATAGTCACAGTCACAGTCACAGCCATAGTCACAGCCATAGTCACAGTCACAGCCACAGTCACAGTCACAGTCAGTCATAGTCACAGTCATAGTCACAGTCATAGTCACAGTCATAGTCACAGCCATAGTCACAGTCACAGTCACAGCCATAGTCACAGCCATAGTCACAGTCACAGCCACAGTCACAGTCATAGTCACAGTCATAGTCACAGTCACAGTCATAGTCACAGTCATAGTCACAGTCATAGTCACAGTCACAGTCACAGTCATAGTCACAGTCATAGTCACAGTCACAGCCATAGTCACAGCCATAGTCACAGTCATAGTCATAGTCACAGTCATAGTCACAGTCACAGTCATAGTCACAGTCATAATCACAGCCACAGCCACAGCCACAGCCACAGTCATAGTCACAGTCATAGTCACAGTTATAGTCACAGCCACAGTCATAGTCACAGTCACAGTCACAGTCATAGTCACAGCCACAGTCATAGTCACAGTCACAGCCACAGTCACATAGTCATAGTCACAGTCATAGTCACAGTCATAGTCACAGTCATAGTCACAGTCACAGCCACAGCCACAGTCATAGTCACAGCCATAGTCACAGCCACAGTCACAGTCACAGTCATAGTCACAGTCACAGCCATAGTCACAGTCACAGCCATAGTCACAGTCATAATCACAGCCACAGCCACAGTCACAGTCATAGTCACAGTCATAGTCACAGCCACAGTCACAGTCACAGTCATAGTCACAGTCATAGTCAGTCATAGTCACAGTCACAGCCACAGCCACAGTCACAGTCACAGTCACAGCCACAGTCATAGTCACAGTCACAGCCATAGTCACAGTCACAGTCATAGTCAGTCATAGTCACAGTCACAGCCATAGTCACAGTCATAATCACAGCCACAGCCACAGCCACAGTCATAGTCACAGTCATAGTCACAGCCACAGTCACAGTCACAGTCATAGTCACAGTCATAGTCAGTCATAGTCACAGTCACAGCCACAGCCACAGTCACAGTCACAGCCACAGTCATAGTCACAGTCACAGCCATAGTCACAGTCACAGTCATAGTCACAGTCACAGTCATAGTCACAGTCACAGCCATAGTCACAGCCACAGCCACAGCCACAGTCATAGTCACAGTCATAGTCACAGTCATAGTCACAGTCACAGTCATAGTCACAGTCACAGCCATAGTCACAGTCATAGTCACAGCCACAGTCATAGTCATAGTCACAGTCACAGTCATAGTCACAGTCACAGTCATAGTCACAGTCACAGCCATAGTCACAGTCATAGTCACAGCCATAGTCACAGTCATAGTCACAGCCACAGCCACAGTCATAGTCACAGCCACAGCCACAGCCACAGTCATAGTCACAGTTATAGTCACAGCCACAGCCATAGTCACAGTCATAGTCACAGTCACAGTCAGTCACAGTCATAGTCACAGCCATAGTCACAGTCACAGTCACAGCCACAGTCATAGTCACAGTCACAGTCATAGTCACAGTCACAGTCATAGTCACAGTCACAGCCATAGTCAGAGTCACAGTCACAGTCATAGTCACAGTCATAGTCAGAGCCACAGCCACAGTCACAGTCATAGTCATAGTCACAGCCACAGCCACAGTCACAGCCACAGTCACAGTCATAGTCACAGCTGTCATAGTCACAGTCACAGTCACATGGGGACCTTCTGGATGCCGTGGGGAGAAGCGATGTGTGGCTTCTGAAATGCACAGGTCTCCCGCACCTCCCCTGTGTGCTTCCCCAGGCCTCCTCACCTCAGCTCTCCTAACTGAAGGCCTGAGATGCCCACCTTCATCCAGATGTCAAGCACCACACACCCAGAGACCTGGCCTGCCACACCATGGACACAGGACACCAGGCCTGGGTGTCAGCTCTTCTGGGGATGGGGTGGAGCAGCGGAGGAGCCTGCTTCCCCTTGAGGCCATGGTAGACAGCCCAGTACTGTCCTGACATCCAGTCCTGACAGGCCCCCCTCCTCCAGGCCCCACAGAGGCTCCCAGCCAGGCTCACCCAAGGTGTCATGACATTACAATCATTGTTAGAGACTCATCAGACTCGTCTGAGTGCCTGCATGGCTGAGTCTGGTGCCAGCTCACGCTCCCATCCCCACAAGGGGCTATTCCATGGGCCGCAGCCACGTGCTGAGCCCACTCGGAAGGGACCAGTGCTCCAACCAGAGGCACTCAGCCGAGATGCCTGTTTGCAATGGAATCTGTTGCGGAAGCTCTGAAACCAGAAGTGGCGTTAGAGCTGAAACTGCACGTGGTAAACGTGGTAAATGACAGGGTGCTGGTCTTCCCCTAAGCAGAGCTCAGGGCAGGCGAATCTGAGAGGAGTGGAGCTCCTGGTTTTCAAGTACGTTGGCTGGATGAGTGAAGGCAAGGTCAGAGGCTCTCAGATATTCTGAGCAAGAATGGTGTGTGTGTGTGTGTGTGTGTGTGTGTGTGTGTGTGTGTGTATACCAGTCCTGGGCTTTGAACACAGGGCTTAGGTGCTGTTTCTGAGCTTTGAAAAATTTTTTCCACAGCGTCACTTCTGGCTTTTTGGTGGTAAAGTGGGAGATGAGAGTCTCATGGACTTTCCTGCCTGGGCTGGCTTTGAACCCATATGCTCAGATCTCAGCCTTTTGAGTAGGTTGAATTACAGGTGTGAGCCACTAGTGCCTGGCTCCAGATGGCTGGAGGGACAACTTTCCCATTCAAACCTGCCCAGACCCACACAGGAGGCTCGGTGCCCTGCCTGCATTTGGAATGCTCTGACTCCATCTATTCAGACACTGCCAATTATTCATCATGTGTGCAGAAGTTGGGGCTCAGGAGCGGCTCTTCACGGAGCCTTGAAGACCAACTAGCAAGGGACTGCGCCCTAGCACTCAATTGCTAATGAGTCAGGGACTGCACCCTAGCACTCAATCACTAACGAGCCAGGGACTGTGCGCCCTAGCACTCAATCACTAAACAGCCAGGGACTGCGCCCTAGCACTCAATCACTAACGAGCCAGGGACTGAGCCCTAGCACTCAATCACTAATGAGCCAGGGACTGCGCCCTAGCACTCAATCACTAATGAGCCAGGGACTGTGCCCTAGCACTCAATCACTAACAAGCCAGGGACTGAGCCCTAGCACTCAATCACTAACGAGCCAGGGACTGAGCCCTAGCACTCAATCACTAACGAGCCAGGGACTGTGCCCTAGCACTCAATCACTAACGAGCCAGGGACTGAGCCCTAGCACTCAATCACTAACGAGCCAGGGACTGAGCCCTAGCACTCAATCACTAACGAGCCAGGGACTGAGCCCTAGCACTCAATCACTAACGAGCCAAGGACTGCGCCCTAGCACTCAATCACTAACGAGCCAGGGACTGCACCCTAGCACTCAATCACTAAACAGCCAGGGACTGAGCCCTAGCACTCAATCACTAAACAACCAGGGACTGAGCCCTAGCACTCAATCACTAAATAGCCAGGGACTGAGCCCTAGCACTCAATCACTAAACAGCCAGGGACTGAGCCCTTGCGTGACCCTGGAGCCTGACTTGGGGTGCACCTGTGCACCAGGAGTTTCCAGGGCTGTGTGTTCAAAGTGGACCCTGGGGTGATTCTGCCAGGTAGGAGATTGAGTCACACTCTAGTCCCACGAAGCAGGGTACAACCTAAGCCCTCCTGGTTACACAAAAGGTTCAGACACCCAGGGGAAGGAGCCTGTGTCTCCCAACTTGCATCTGCCTGTGGAATGGGCCCGGGCGGCTTCTGTGGTTGGACGCTGTGGTGGGGGTGGGGTCCTGTCTGCCCCTGGCTGACACCCCGGCCTGGGACAGCCAGCGGCCTCTGCCTGGCACACGCGCACAGCTTGGCTCTGTCCTGGCTGTGGGTGCAGGAGGCTGAAGGAGCAGGTGCGCCGTGGGGAGCTCAGCGCGCTCACAGCCCTGGAGAGCTGGGGGGTCACACTGCGGCAGAAACTGTTTCTGGTTGGAGGGCAACTCCCTGGGAGAGTGCTCACCCAGCACACACACACACACACACACACACACACACACACGCACACACACACACCCTACATGGCTGGTGAAGGGAGTGGAGCTGGTCAGTTGAGTCATTTGGTTGGACTCCAGAGTGCGTGTGCAGCCCCGGGAGCTACGTCTGGGCAGCCTCTCCGGGGGCCCAGGGAAGTGGGGCAGGACCAGAGCAGCGCGGCTTATGTGAGTCAGGCTTCACCCCTCTCCTCCCCGGAAGGCAGCCAGGGAGGCCCTCTGGCTGGAGGACAGTCCGGGAGGTGGAGGGACAGGCAGTCAGGGAGGTGGAGGGACAGTACCTTTGTCTGGACCATGCCTGGTCTCTGGTCCCGCAGGTGCTCCAGGGTTGCTGCGATATCAATCTCCTTCGCCCCTGCAGCAGACCACAAAGGGGGCTGAGCCTCAGCCCAGAAGGTGACCCACGCCGCACCCACCCATCCCCTGCAGCAGACCACAAAGGGGGCTGAGCCCCAGCCCATGTGGTGACCCACGCTGCACCCACCGATTGCCTGCGCGTGCCCTGCTCCCCCTGGGCTAAGAGCCAATTGGAAATGATTACACTGGTCCCTCAGCAGGCTTGGCCGGCAGCTGCGATTCCAGTGCTCATCGAGAAAAATAGGGCCGGAGCAGCTCCATTAGCATTAATTCAAGAAAGCTGGGCTGAAAAATTGTCAGAGATTCCTGCACAGACCCGCACCAGCAACCGGCCAGTGCGGCTACAAGTGGAGCTTTATTCCGTGTGTGTGTGTGTGTGTGTGTGCGCGCGTGCTTGTGTGCACACACGTGCATGTGTTTCGTGGCATCTTAAAGAATGTTGCAAGTCACAGGAAACAGTATGAACACTTCAGTTTTGATTGCACAGGATTAGTTTCTGTTCTTTTTTTTTCCTTTTGAAGAAAGCATAGCTGGGCACCAGTGGCTCATGCTGGTAATCCTGCTCAGGGGACCAGGATCTGAGGATCACGGTTGAAAGCCAGCCTGAGCAGGAGCTTCCGTGAGACCCTCAGTTTCACTCCACTACCAAAAAAGCCAGAGGTGGTGCTGTGGCCCAAGTGGTAGAGCATTAGCCGTGAACAAAAGGAGTTCATGGACAGTGTCCAGGCCCTGAGTTCCAGCCTGCTTATCTTCTACACAGGCTGAGGTGAGGAGGGGCTGGGAGGAGCGGCGCTGCCGCTGGGAGGGCGTCTCCTGCAGGCTGCGTCAGGAATCGTGAGTGTGTGCAAGCGAGCGTTCACACGCTGCACGCGCAGTCCCTGAGGAGTGGCACCCAGCCTCCGGTGCCCAGAACTGGAGCAGGGGCTGGGGAGAAGGGGGGGCTGGGGAGAAGAGAGGGCTGGGGAGAAGGGGGGGCTGGGGAGAAGGGGGGGCTGGGGAGAAGGGGGGCTGGGGAGAAGGGGGGCTGGGGAGAAGGGGGGCTGGGGAGAAGGGGGGCTGGGGAAAAGGGGGGCTGGGGAGAAGGGGGGGCTGGGGAGAAGGGGGGCTGGGGAGAAGGGGGGCTGGGGAGAAGGGGGGCTGGGGAAAAGGGGGGCTGGGGAGAAGGGGGGGCTGGGGAGAAGGGGGGCTGGGGAAAAGGGGGGCTGGGGAGAAGGGGGGGCTGGGGAGAAGGGGGGCTGGGGAGAAGGGGGGCTGGGGAGAAGGGAGGGCTGGGGAGAAGGGGGGTTGGGGAGAAGGGGGGTTGGGGAGAAGGGGGGGCTGGGGAGAAGGGGGACTGGGGAGAAGGGGGGCTGGAGAGAGGGGGGGCTGGGGAGAAGGGGGGCTGGGGAGAAGGGGGGCTGGGGAGAAGGGGGGCTGGGGAGAAGGGGGGGCTGGGGAGAAGGGGGGGCTGGGGAGAAGGGGGGCTGGGGAGAAGGGGGGCTGGGGAGAAGGGGGGCTGGGGAGAAGGGAGGGCTGGGGAGAAGGGGGGTTGGGGAGAAGGGGGGGCTGGGGAGAAGGGGGGCTGGGGAGAAGGGGGGCTGGGGAGAGGGGGCGCTGGGCCCCTCCGTGTCTCCCGAAAGGCTTTGCTGCGGTTGCGGGGAACTTTGCTCCCGGTGAGTGAGTGTGCAATCCCATTCTCTCCTGAAAACCCCGTTTTGGTGGCACCAGGCTGGCACGACTGGACACAGCCTGCTGGCCGTGGTGCCACGAGCAGGATTGTGAGGAGGACAAGAATCTGCATGGGGGGGCAGGGCAGGAACGGCGGCATGGATGGCGGGCACCAGGGGGGTCGGGGGTGGTCCTGGGACTCAGCCACACGTGCCGGGCACGGGCCAGCACCCACGGGGCTTCAGTGACGCTGGCGACCGCAGGGCTGTGCTCGGGCCTGGCAGAGGTCATGGGGCTGGCGAGGGGGCTTCCTGTCAGCTAGCGCTGAGGGGCGTGGCTCAGGGCTCGGCCCAGCTGGCCGGCCTCAGGAAGGGCACATGGCCCTGTGTGCCCGCGCCGGCCCAAGTGGCCGCCAGGGCCCTCGGTGCTCGCTCAATCGGCGCTGATGGCTCCTCCTCTCCCGGGGGGGGGTGGGGGGCGTGTTGGAGACAGCGGCGGTGATTTTAGCTTTAGATAAAGAGTACCACTCACCCCCACAAACATGAAGAGAACATTAGCATGGAAATATTAAAACTATTTTTTACTGCCACAATCTGCAGTCAGGGTAAACACAGCAGACTTTCCCTTAAGAGTGTCCTTATGAGGCTTGCTTCGATTCTCCTGGACTTGGGATGTTGGCCAAGAGCAACGGTGACCCCACTGATGTCACTGGGCCCCCGCGTGCTAGGCGGCCCTTCACTGACGGAGGTGGCCTGACTGACCGAGGCCTCTGCATGTGGCCTCCACCAGCACACTTCCCAGTAATGCACTTGGTAAGCACCCAGAAGCCTCTGCAAAGTGCACTGCCTTTCCTTGAGGATACAATAAGAGAATATATATCACATATTCAAGAGAAAAAGACTTTCCTTTTACACAAGAATTGTCCCTGCGCTGCTCTGAAGGACCTGAGAAAATCAAAACCCAGGGCTGCCACAAAGAGGTGCAAATGTCCACCCTCTGCTCAAACTGGAGACTGCACAGGTCCCCACAGGGGTGCCCAGCCCCGCTCAGACGGGCCAGGTGCGGGGTGGTGACCAACCACCCCCAGGCCTCTCCCTGCACACGTCATGCCCACGGCTGTAGCAGAGGGAGGCTGGTCATCTCCACCCGGCTTGGGCTCTGTGATGGGACCCCCTGACCCCCTTGTGCCCGGGGGGTCAGCATTGACCCCCCCCCCGTGCTACTCCTCTGGGTGACCATTCACTGCCGTGGGCCCTGCTGCTACAGGTACTCAACCACAGGAATTCTGGGAGGCCTCACCCTTGGCCTGGTGCCCAAACCCTAAAGCTATGGTGATCAGACAGAAAAGTAAAACCCTTCCTAAGGCGGCTCTGGGGACAGACGCAAAGGTGGACTGGCTGGAAGACAGTGCTTGCTTAGGCCTGAGCTGAGCCCTGGAATAAGAGTGGAGACGAATGATACCACTTGTGAGACAGTTCATCCACGCACAGCCTAAGCCTAGCGGTCCCCAGGAGTGCCACAGACAGAGCCACGGCATTCCCGCCGCAGAGCCCGCAGAGTCCCGCAGAGTCCCGCAGAGTCCCGCAGAGCCCCGCAGAGTCCCTCAGAGTCCCTCAGAGTCCTGCAGAGCCCCGCAGAGCCCCTCAGAGTCCCTCAGAGCCCCGCAGAGCCCCGCAGAGCCCCTCAGAGCCCGCAGAGCCCCTCAGAGCCCGCAGAGTCCCGCAGAGCCCGCAGAGCCCCGCAGAGTCCCTCAGAGCCCCGCAGAGCCCACAGAGTCCCGCAGAGCCCCGCAGAGCCCCTCAGAGCCCCTCAGAGCCCGCAGAGTCCCGCAGAGCCCGCAGAGCCCCGCAGAGTCCCTCAGAGCCCCGCAGAGCCCCGCAGAGTCCCTCAGAGTCCCTCAGAGCCCCTCAGAGCCCGCAGAGCCCCGCAGAGCCCCTCAGAGCCCAGAGCCCCTCAGAGCCCGCAGAGCCCCTCAGAGCCCGCAGAGTCCCGCAGAGCCCGCAGAGCCCCGCAGAGTCCCTCAGAGCCCCGCAGAGCCCAGAGTCCGCAGAGCCCCTCAGCGCCCGCAGAGCCCCGCAGAGCCCCGCAGAGTCCCTCAGAGCCCGCAGAGCCCCTCAGAGCCCCGCAGAGCCCCTCAGAGCCCGCAGAGCCCCTCAGAGCCCGCAGAGTCCTGCAGAGCCCCGCAGAACCCCTCAAAGCCCGCAGAGCCCACAGAGCCTGCAGAGCCCCTCAGAGCCCCGCAGAGCCCTGCAGAGCAGGGGACAGCGCGTTATTGTCTACTTGCTAATAAACTGGATGGTAGAGAAAGGACTTGAATTGTTCCAAGTGTATTCTTCTGGGTCCTTCTGCCAGGCCCAAAGTCCTTAATCCCTGAAAGCCGCCCTGGGCTGAGTGGGGAGCTGGGCGTGCTGGGGGTCACGCTCCGAGCTGGGGGCCGAAGGGCAGCCGGGCCGCGGGAGAGCTGTGGATGGGCATTTTTCTGCCCTGGTGCAACCCATTCTTCTTAAGAAAGGGAAGTGGGAAGAAAGGCTTCTCGAGCAGGGCTCTGTGCCTTTGATCATTTGGTGAAGGCTGGGTTAGCAACGTGGGCCTCCAGCCTCTCTGGCTGGAGCCCAGGACAAAGCCCGGGCTCCTGGGGTGGTGGCCGTCTGCCCTTTGATTTCCCTGGAGACCCCAGGTCAGGGCATTTCACACCCAGGCCCCTGCTGTGGGGGTGAGCAGGTCAGCGAGGTGGGTGAGCCTTCCCCCGCGCGCCGCCCCCCCCCCCCCCCACGGCTGAGCTCGCATTGTTAGAGGCTGAGCCCACACTTGAATGGAGCTGCAGAGCACACTCACTGGGGGGCAGGGGGGGGCGGGGCGGCAATAGCCAGCCCTCCCGGCTTGGTCCCCAAGGCCTTCCTGCCGTGCAGCCAGGGCACCCAGACTCCGTGCACCGGCTGGCGGTCGCGTGAGCCCCAGCCCAGGCCCACAGGCCCAGGTCTGCTCAGCTGCTTTTCTGGACGTGTACACTTCCATCTGTAATAAGTGTCGCCCAAGTAATTCACTAGGTGTGAGTCGGTTACAAGTGTGAACGGACAGGACGTCCTTCACTAAAATAGGCTGTGTAATTCTCAAGTATCTTGGTGTCACAGAAGGAAAAGATTTCTGTCTGGAGAGCGAGGAGAGAGGGACAAAGGGAGGAGTATGGGTTTTGCTCATAGCTCTGAGCTCCAGTCACTGAGAAATTGAAAAGGAAAAGCTGCTTAACCAGGGCTGGGGCATGGCTCTGGTAGTAAAGCATACTGCCTGGCAGGAGTGAGGCCCTGGGTTCGAGCCCAGGACAGCCAAAAACAAAAATCAATGAGACACAGCAGCATTATTGGACAAGGGGAAAAGAAACTTTAACTAAAATTGCTAGGATAGTGTTATGTCTTAAAAACAAAGACAGCCATGAGAAGCAATGTGCGTGTTTGCGTTTTCTTTTTGTTTCTGCGCTCAGCGTCATGTGACGTGTGTGTGGAGCCTTGGGCGGCAGCTGGCACCAGGCCGGGCTCCGGCCCCCGGTGTGGCTGCCGCCCTTCAGGGAACCACTGTGGCCCGCAGTCCTGCTGTGTAAATCAGGGGCTGCTCGTTTTACTTGTTTATTTTTAAATGATCTTCAAGTAGTTGTGCAGAGTTGGCGATCAACAAAGCAGTGTGAGAAACACAGCGCCTTGATCAGGCCTCCCCCGCCCCCAACAGCTCCCCTCTGGGCCGGTGTCTTCTATTACAGCCCTACGTCCTTGTTCCAAAAGTGCCTCCCTGCTTCCTTCGCTCCCCAGGCCCCTTCCTCCCTCTGTCCCACGGCCCCTCCTTCCCCGTCTCCTGTCCCTCCCTCTGCCCTGTGACTTTGCAGGTGTCGGCCCCACAGGGTCCTTTACAAGTGCAGAGACGGTTATGAGGCTTTCCCTGGCCTCTGCTTTATATTAGTTTTTTTTTTAAATATTTCAACATTTCTTCTTATTAAATTGCTATTTTATAGTATTATTACTCAGAACTAAAGGTCTTTCATTGAGATTTAAAGATGTAACGGTAGAGCTCTATAGCCAGTGACTATATACAATGGCCTCTGCTTTAGAGGCCACTGCACAGGCCTGTTTCCTGGACCCGGGAGCCCTGTGTACAGGCCATATGTTCACGTTCCAGGGCCCTCCTGACACCGGCTCTGTCTACACCCTGGCTTCCGGTCAGGCCTGTGCGTCTCCACGTGAGGACCCACGGGAAGCCCAGCACAGTTTGTCAGGAGGTGCACAGAGAATGTCCCCTCATCTGGGACTGGGACAGGGCTCAGCACTACAGCAGGCCCCAGCACGGCCCAGTCCCCGCTCCACCAAAGGAAAGGGCGAAAGTCTCCCTTCAGACGAAGCGCTCTGGGGGACCCTGGCCTGCTGGGGGTGGCCCTGGCCTGCTGGGGGGGGCCCTGGCCTGCTGCGGGAGGTGATTCTGGCCTGCTGGGGGGACCTTGGCCTGCTCTGGGGAACCCTGGCCTGCTGGGGGGGGGGTGACTCTGGCCTGCTGGGGGGCGTGACTCTGGCCTGCTGGGGGGGTGACCCTGGCCTGCTCTGGGTGACCCTGGCCTGCTCTGGGTGACCCTGGCCTGCTCTGCGTGATCATGACCTGCTCTGGGTGACCCTGGCCTGCTGGGGGGGTGACCCTGGCCTGCTGGGGGGGTGACCCTGGCCTGCTCTGGTGATCATGACCTGCTCTGGGTGACCCTGGCCTGCTCTGGTGATCATGGCCTGCTCTGGTGATCATGGCCTGCTCTGCGTGATCATGGCCTGCTCTGGTGATCATGGCCTGCTCTGCGTGATCATGACGTGCTCTGGGTGATCATGACGTGCTCTGGGTGATCATGACCTGCTCTGGGTGATCATGACCTGCTCTGGGTGACCCTGGCCTGCTCTGGTGATCATGGCCTGCTCTGGTGATCATGGCCTGCTCTGCGTGATCATGACGTGCTCTGGGTGATCATGACCTGCTCTGGGTGATCATGACCTGCTCTGGTGATCATGACCTGCTCTGGTGATCATGACCTGCTCTGGGTGACCCTGGCCTGCTCTGGGTGACCCTGGCCTGCTCTGGTGATCATGACCTGCTCTGGGTGACCCTGGCCTGCTCTGGTGATCATGGCCTGCTCTGCGTGATCATGACCTGCTCTGGTGATCATGGCCTGCTCTGGGTGACCCTGGCCTGCTCTGGGTGATCATGACCTGCTCTGGGTGACCCTGGTCTGCTGGGGGGGTGACTCTGGCCTGCTGGGGGGGTGACCCTGGCCTGCTCTGGGTGACCCTGGCCTGCTCTGGTGATCATGGCCTGCTCTGCGTGATCATGACGTGCTCTGGGTGATCATGACCTGCTCTGGGTGATCATGACCTGCTCTGGGTGACCCTGGCCTGCTCTGGTGATCATGGCCTGCTCTGCGTGATCATGACGTGCTCTGGGTGATCATGACCTGCTCTGGGTGATCATGATCTGCTCTGGGTGATCATGGCCTGCTCTGCGTGATCATGACCTGCTCTGGGTGATCATGACCTGCTCTGCGTGATCATGACCTGCTCTGGGTGATCATGACCTGCTCTGGTGATCATGGCCTGCTCTGGGTGACCCTGGCCTGCTCTGGTGATCATGACCTGCTCTGGGTGACCCTGGCCTGCTCTGCGTGATCATGACCTGCTCTGGGTGACCCTGGCCTGCTCTGCGTGATCATGGCCTGCTCTGGGTGGCCTTGGCCTGGAGGTTGGGGGCAGCCGTGGTCAGAAACCTGGGTCTTACCCTATGGAGCTCTGCAGGGAACCCAGAGGATGCTCTGGCTCCCATGCCTTCTCTTCTCTCTGGTGCACTTACTGACCACACGGACGGATTCTCAGAGTACCCTACTACGTGCTCATCTAACAGCAAAGGACAGACCTCAAAAACAAGTGGCCTTCACTGCATTTACAGAGAAGGGACAGCCACCATCTCATTTCCCCCAAGGCCTCCCTTGACGGTAGTGCCTGCGTTGCCATAGCAACCACCACCCCATCCCCAGCCACCGCAGAGCAGCCAGACGTGCGGTCTCACCTTTGGCCATCTTATTGAGAACCATGTCAATCAGGATGTAGGTTCCGCTCCGGCCCGCGCCGTCACTGTCAACAGAAGGAGAGAGAATGAAGATGCTGCCGGCCCGGCACGCCCGCCCAGACTGGCCGCCAGCGCTCCCTTCATGCTTAAGTGGGCTGCCAGAGGAGGGAGGTTGCAGGGGAAGGGAGGGAGAAGGGGGGAATGGAAGGGGGAGGGTGCAGAGGAAGAGGAGGAGGAAAGAAAGGGAGGGGAGGGGCCAGAGTGGGGGCTTCCACCATCCTCCAGGATCCCACTGCGCTGGAACGCAGTTTCCGTTCTTCTCTATGTCTATCCCCTGCCCTTGGACCGGAGCTGGTAAACATGGTCAGACGGGGAAATGGAACTTGGTTTGAGCGTGTCGGAGCAGGCGGTGCTGGTTCTGCGCCCCGCGCCTGTCCTTGCCGAAGGTGTGCGGTGTGCAGCGTGCCCCGTCCCGGAACACGCCAGGAACACGGCGAACGTGTAACCGCCGCACAACTACTACACTAGTGGTGAGGATGACAAAGATAATCAAAGTGCTCTCACTTCACCTCAGTGTCCCCGCTAACCTGCAGTGCCATCAGCAGCGGCACTGACTTGACAATAGCAAATGGAGAAAAAAAGAAAATGCCTTTTCTGGGAGAAAAGCTGCCGGCTTACCTCTCAGGGCGTGAGCAAAATGCCTCCCCACACCCCGCTCCCCTACAAGGACGGAGACACCCCGTCCCAAGAGCCAGGCTTCTCCAAGCAGACCAGCCTCCGTGCGCCAGCCACACTTCCTCCCCCAGGAAGATCAGTGGGCACTTCGAGGGCAAGGTGACTTCGCCCTGAACAAGACGGGGAGGAGGGAGGGCCGGCCCGCTGCTCGTTGGGCTGGTCTGTCATTCCCAGAGCCCCGCAGACCCACAGGCCGCTCTTCACGGCAGAGTCGCCGCCCTCGGCTCCCATGCATTTCTCCAAACAAACGGTCCAGAAAAGCAGCGGAGGGAAAGATCGGAACTTCACACGTCCACGCATGTGCGTGTTCACCGCGCTGTGACCAGGGCACGCAGCCACGCACACAGCTCCCCGCAGACCCACAGCGGGCACGCCTCTGGTGAACGTATCTGACTTCCGGGCAGAGCAGATCCCAGGAATAGTTGAAGAAATACTGCAAGTCTTCCGATGGACTGTGGCTCGTCTTAGCACATTCATGGGGAGAGCCATGTTCTACTCTGTGAGAGGCAAAGCCGTAGGCGAGCACGGGCCCCTCACACGTGTGCACGCACACGGACAAGCACACGTCCACACGTGTGCACGCACACGGACAAGCACACGTCCTTCTTGGCTGGACCCACAGATTTGGTACTTGATCTTTGGAGATCCTCGGATTCCTTTTCTTTCCAGGCAGAAAGAAATATTCTATGAGACAGTTCTAGAAAAATGGAACACGAGCGCCTCACCAAAGATGGTTGAGCACCTGGTGCGGTGGAGGACTGCGGGCTGAGCTCCAAGCGGCCCTATTCCCACCCGGGCAGTTTTAACTACTTAAGGGTATGCACCACCAGCAGCCGGGCTCCTGCGGTCCAGACTGGTCTCTCTGTGGCCTCAGGCGGGTCCTCTTCCCTGCAGGATTCCAAAGCCTTGCTCAATGCAGCGGTGGCCTCTGCTACCGTGGGACAATTACTTTCCATGGAAAGTACTGGCACCAAAAAGATTTAGGGAAAGGCCAGGTGGTCAGACGGGGCGATGTGGAGAGTGGCCGAGGCCGGGTCCCGGGTAGAAGGCGGCTCTTAAGCACCGCAGGATGGATGCCGACTTCATTTAGCCAAATGCAGAGCAAATCCAGTGAGTATTGTTTGCTTTTAGAAATACCAACTAGATATATTTGTTAAGCAATCAGAAAGTCCAGCTTCTTTATTAATTATATTAGTTTTTTTGAATAGCACAAATTTAAGCCAGGTGAGAAGTTGTACTTGCCTGCAATGAACAATTATTGGACAAGAACGGCCCCTGTAGCTCTTGTTTACTTTTCTGAAATAAAAAGAAATATAAGGATTATAGTGACGTGCTGAGCTTCTGTACTATCCAAAACAGTCAACAAGCCAATGCCTGCAGCCCATATCATTGCTACTATTTTGTAACAGCCTGTTTGGGCCAAGAACAGATACAACGAACACCACCATTTCCAGGGTTTTCCTTTTCAACATCAACTCAATAAACAAGCTTTAAAAGCAGTCCTTACACTCTCACGGTGTCCCCGTCCCCCGACCCCCAGTGACTACTTTAGGGATCGGAATGAGAGAGCAAGGCCCCCAGCCCTCCCCCAGCCCTCGCCCCTGCAGACCCTCCCTCCCTCCCCTCAGTCCTCGGTCCTCAGCTGGGGTGTGGCCGTCTTTGACGCGACACTGAGACTTTGGAGCTCTGCAGTAGAAATGCAGAGCTTGCACGCATCATGTTAGCACGCGGTGCATGCAGATCCAGTGTGGCTAAGGTTCTACTTGGCCTATGGGCTTTGGGTACAGATATCTAAATCTTTTTTGTTTTCATAAGTCTGCATTTGCTTCAAAGCAGCCTCCTCCTGCAGGATCTAGACCAGCGCTGTCCACGGTAACAAGGAGAACTTACCCAACATTTGGCTAGCCGCCCTATCTAAATCGGAGGGCTGAGTCACATTCACTGTGTGAGCTCCAATTGTTCCTTTTTAAAAATTCAGTGAACAACTAAACATGTTTTCAAAGCACATCAAAACTCTTAGTAAACTATTCCACAGAAAGAAAATTAAAGACAGGATCTCAATTGACTGGAAAGAAAAGTGAGTGACAGATGCATTCTAGAACACACGGTGGTGAAGCCTGGCATTACAGACCCAAGTGCTGCGAGGTGGCAGCGCGGGGAGCCCCCCCTGGCCAGGGGGCCTGGGTGCTGGGCCCTGTGCAGATGCCCTGTCTGGAGGCAGGGGCGGCAACCCAAGTGCTGCGAGGTGGCAGCGCGGGGAGCCCCCCCTGGCCAGGGGGCCTGGGTGCTGGGCCCTGTGCAGATGCCCTGTCTGGAGGCAGGGGAGGGGAGGGAGGGGAGGAGGGGGGGGCGGCCCTGCCACCGGTGCTCTACACAGAGCTTCAGCTCCATGCGGCTCCTGTCAGAGGCCTGCCTTTTCCCGTTTGACTAGTCCCTCTATGGAGCTCACAGAAGGAGACCTGATGGGGGGAGTCTGCACCCCGACCTGCAGAGAGGAGAGGAGGCTGGGGGTCAGGCGTGAGCCGTGAGGCTCGCCGGCCTCCAGCAGACAGGCCAGCACGCAGCACCGTGCGGCTGCTGCCTCCGCCTCTGAGCGCCGAGGCCCTTGGGGAGGAGCAGGCGGCCACACCAGCTCTGAGCCCCTTCCTGGATTGCCGTGACCGTGACCGCCACTGCCGGGAGGCTGGGCAGTGAGGTGAGGGTAGGCGTGGACCCCCCCGGGGCCCGCGCACCTCAGTGCCTCCGCGCTCCCCATCCTCAGAGAGCGGCTGCCCGGCCGGGCCGCGCGGGCGTCGGGAGCGCTGGCTGGCGGGACCCCAGGCAGGGCCCGGGCTGCCTTCTCCACGAGACAGCACACAGGCTTGGTTGGGATGCAGGTTAGTGGCTGAGTACCAGACAGGTGTGCATCAGGCTCTGGGTTCCGACCCCCATGCCAAAAAACAAAACGAACAACAAAACAGCAAAAAGTCAAAAGAAAAAATGGTATGCATGCCATCCAGCAAGTTCACGGGTCAGCCTGGCCCAGGCCGGCCTCCCCCTACAAGCCTGGCCCCGTTATGGGGCATTGGGGCCAGGCCGGGTGCTTTTTAACCGCATCAGCCGGGAAGGAGTCCGCCATTAATAGCTGCTCGGTCCCAGCCTGCCAAATGCGCCCCTGACCCCGCCAGGCAGGAAGTGCTGGGAGGGGCGTGCTGCAGGCTGGCACTTCTCTGCGCACCCTGCCTGCAGTCCTCCCTCACCACACGGCTAAGTGCGTTCTCTCCGGGGTGTGGCGGCCGGCTGCCCAGGCCTCTGCGAAGTCTCGCACCTTCACAGCAGCCCCGCCCAGGCTAGCCCTACTTACAAACAACCAGGGCAACAGAGGAGAGGCGTGGTGAGACCCCGCGGTGGCGGCAGGTTTGGAACGTTATTGGCACGGGATCATGCACGCCCCTCGGCTTAGCACAATGACACACCATAGAGAGGAAAGCAAAGCCACCGCCCGGGGAGCCCCGTGTCCGTCCGTCCATCCGGCGGCCTGAGATGCAGATGCAGACCAGTCATGAAGATGAGCAGTGCACAGCCGTCTCAGTTTACTCTCAGACAAGGTGTCAGTGAGCGAGAGGTCTCCGGCACTGAGAGACAGCGAGAGGATGCACACTTCCACCGGAGCTCACCGAGAAGGCACGGTTAGCGATGCACACCAGCCCTCGGCCACTGAGTGGCAGGCGCAAACCAACAGCAAGCAAAGGTGAGGTCGTTAAAGACGCAGGGTCGCCCGGTCCCTGCAGCAGGCACAGTTTCCAATGATCACTTTTGTGACTATGCAACTGGGCTCATATTACTAGCTGCAACATCACAAAAATGACACTGGCCACCGCTAATTAGCTGGCAAAGTAAGGGTTTGTCCATTGTACAGTGAGCAGCGTTAGTGGATGTTATGACACACAGCAAGAAGGCGAGAGAGAGAGAGAGAGAGAGAGAGAGAGAGAGAGAGAGAGAGAGAGCATGAAACAGAGCCAGAGAGAGGAGGAAGGGAAGAGTAAGGGGGAGGCTTGAAAGCACAGCCCTCACATGTGATGCTAATGATCTCTTTAAAGTGTAAATGTGCCCCTCTGGGCACCAGGAACATTTAATTACACATCGCGGGTGCCTGGTGCACACGCAGGCCGGAGCCTACTGTGGAGACAAGGAACCCTGAGCCGGCTGTGGAGTCCCAGCAGCCTCCAGCGCCTCTCCGGCTGCCGGCACCGGGTGGCTGTTTTACACAGACAGCAGCAGCCAGTGTGGGGGGTTACGTGGGCGCGGCGGCGCGGCTGCCGTGTCGGCGACTGGCTGAGGTGTGGAGAGGCCTCAGCGGCATCACAAGTCCTGACCAAGGAGGCGCGCAAGCGCGTGTGTGCGCACACGGCAGGCGACCTGGCCCAGCCACGCCGCGAGGCTGGCCTACCGGGGAGTTTGTGTTCTTTATGTTAATTGCTCAAAAACTTTCTTGGATCACAGTCCTCTGGCTGAAGGGAATTCTGGGGATCCTGCTTTCACTCCTCGTGACGCACTGTGAATCCTGAGGCTGGGGCGGGCTTGTTCCATTTCATGGGTGGACACAGACACAAGCCTGTGTACACACATGTGCAGACGCCGGGGATGGGCTTAAAGATGGGCGGTGGGGTGGGCAGCCATCTTTGTAGCTGCACCCATTTTGCCAGGGTCGGCACTTCTCTGAAGCCACCTTCAGCGTTCTGCCTTTGGGAGGAAACCTGCACTGAGAAGACACATCTAATGGCAGGAACCACAGTGGGTGGGAGGGAGTGGCGCACAGTAGGTGGTTCATGGAGTGGGTGGTGAGGATTAATGCGCAGTAGGTGGTTCATGGAGTGGGTGGTGCGCGGTAGGTGGTTCATGGAGTGGGTGGTGCGCAGTAGGTGGTTCATGGAGTGGGTGGTGCGCAGTAGGTGGTTCGTGGAGTGGGTGGTGCGCGGTAGGTGGTTCGTGGAGTGGGTGGTGTGCGGTAGGTGGTTCATGGAGTGGGTGGTGCGCAGTAGGTGTTGCATGGGGTGGGTGGTGCGCAGTAGGTGGTTCATGGAGTGGGTGGTGCGCAGTAGGTGGTTCATGGAGTGGGTGGTGCGCGGTAGGTGTTGCATGGAGTGGGTGGTGCGCAGTAGGTGTTGCATGGAGTGGGTGGTGCGCAGTAGGTGTTGCATGGGGTGGGTGGTGAGCAGTAGGTGTTGCATGGAGTGGGTGGTGCGCAGTAGGTGGTTCATGGAGTGGGTGGTGCGCAGTAGGTGGTTCATGGAGTGGGTGGTGCACAGTAGGTGGTTCATGGAGTGGGTGGTGCGCAGTAGGTGTTGCATGGAGTGGGTGGTGCGCAGTAGGTGGTTCATGGAGTGGGTGGTGCGCAGTAGGTGGTTCATGGAGTGGGTGGTGCGCAGTAGGTGGTTCATGGAGTGGGTGGTGCGCAGTAGGTGGTTCATGGAGTGGGTGGTGCGCGGTAGGTGTTGCATGGAGTGGGTGGTGCGCGGTAGGTGGTTCATGGAGTGGGTGGTGCACAGTAGGTGGTTCATGGAGTGGGTGGTGCGCAGTAGGTGTTGCATGGGGTGGGTGGTGCGCAGTAGGTGGTTCATGGAGTGGGTGGTGCGTGGTAGGTGGTTCATGGAGTGGGTGGTGCGCGGTAGGTGGTTCATGGAGTGGGTGGTGCGCAGTAGGTGGTTCATGGAGTGGGTGGTGCGCAGTAGGTGGTTCATGGAGTGGGTGGTGCGCGGTAGGTGGTTCATGGAGTGGGTGGTGCGCAGTAGGTGTTGCATGGAGTGGGTGGTGCGCAGTAGGTGGTTCATGGAGTGGGTGGTGCGCGGTAGGTGGTTCATGGAGTGGGTGGTGCGCGGTAGGTGGTTCATGGAGTGGGTGGTGCGCGGTAGGTGGTTCATGGAGTGGGTGGTGCGCGGTAGGTGGTTCATGGAGTGGGTGGTGCGCAGTAGGTGTTGCATGGAGTGGGTGGTGCGCAGTAGGTGTTGCATGGGGTGGGTGGTGCGCAGTAGGTGGTTCATGGAGTGGGTGGTGCGCAGTAGGTGTTGCATGGAGTGGGTGGTGCACAGTAGGTGTTGCATGGAGTGGGTGGTGCGCAGTAGGTGGTTCATGGAGTGGGTGGTGCGCAGTAGGTGTTGCATGGAGTGGGTGGTGCGCAGTAGGTGTTGCATGGAGTGGGTGGTGCGCAGTAGGTGGTTCATGGAGTGGGTGGTGCGCAGTAGGTGTTGCATGGGGTGGGTGGTGCGCGGTAGGTGGTTCATGGAGTGGGTGGTGCGCGGTAGGTGGTTCATGGAGTGGGTGGTGCGCAGTAGGTGTTGCATGGGGTGGGTGGTGCGCGGTAGGTGGTTCATGGAGTGGGTGGTGCGCGGTAGGTGGTTCATGGAGTGGGTGGTGCGCAGTAGGTGGTTCATGGAGTGGGTGGTGCGCGGTAGGTGGTTCATGGAGTGGGTGGTGCGCAGTAGGTGTTGCATGGAGTGGGTGGTGCGCGGTAGGTGGTTCATGGAGTGGGTGGTGCGCGGTAGGTGGTTCATGGAGTGGGTGGTGCGCAGTAGGTGTTGCATGGAGTGGGTGGTGCGCAGTAGGTGTTGCATGGAGTGGGTGGTGCGCAGTAGGTGGTTCATGGAGTGGGTGGTGCGCAGTAGGTGGTTCGTGGAGTGGGTAGTGCGCAGTAGGTGGTTCATGGAGTGGGTGGTGCGCAGTAGGTGTTGCATGGAGTGGGTGGTGCGCGGTAGGTGGTTCATGGAGTGGGTGGTGCGCGGTAGGTGGTTCATGGAGTGGGTGGTGCACAGTAGGTGTTGCATGGGGTGGGTGGTGTGCAGTAGGTGGTTCATGGAGTGGGTGGTGCGCAGTAGGTGGTTCATGGAGTGGGTGGTGCGCAGTAGGTGGTTCATGGAGTGGGTGGTGCGCAGTAGGTGTTGCATGGAGTGGGTGGTGCGCAGTAGGTGGTTCATGGAGTGGGTGGTGCGCAGTAGGTGGTTCATGGAGTGGGTGGTGCGCAGTAGGTGGTTCATGGAGTGGGTGGTGCGCAGTAGGTGGTTCATGGAGTGGGTGGTGCGCGGTAGGTGGTTCATGGAGTGGGTGGTACGCAGTAGGTGGTTCACGGAGTGCTCAGGGTTCTGACTCACCTCTGCATCCCCAGGGGAGGTGAGAACAGGTGGGAGCCACTGAACCCGTATAGGACACCCAATCCCTGTCTCTCCCAGGGCTCTTTCACAGGCTGTCTGAGCCAAAGAATGATTCAGACAAATGGTTTCTTTTTGTTTTTCAAAATGGACTAAAGGGCAAAAGAAACTGTATCCTAATAAGCTTACGATCTGCAATGTGCAAGTTCAAGAACCCCGGAGGCAACTCTGAAACTCCACCTTTATGGCAACTGGTTTCTCTTCTCACCTCCCCTGAACGGTGCGCGTGCAGACCGCAGGGCTGTTGGTGTTCAGACACAGCCTCGTGCCTCCGCAGGCCCAGAGTCTCCCGGAGACTGTGAAACGCGAGGCTGCTGCTCCTCAGGGGGTAGCCAGGGGACCAGTGACAGAGAACTAAAGCTTTTACTTTGCGTGCTTTTCTTTTCGTTCTTTGTCTTCTTTTCCTTTTAATCTCAAACCTTCCTGTAAGACAGTCTAGCACTCATTTCGACAGCTGAGCACATGCACTTTAGAGCAAGATAACTTACTGAGTGACTGGCTGACAACAGACCAAAACAAATGGAGTTTTGTTTTTAAACTGCCTGTTTCAGAATTGCATTAATATCCACAGTCACGCCGGCCAGACCCAGGCTTCCATCCACAAGTGTGCATTTAGCAAGCGTGCGCCCATCACCCAAGAGGGTAGATCAGTAGCCAAGCAAAAACCTGGCTTGATTACTGCAACCTCACAAAACAGGAACTTCAGGAGTCTGGTGTTTGACTCTTGTCCTGACCGATGGCCATATTTCCACCGTTCTAAGATGCCTGACCCCTTGCTTTTTGACACTGCTAACCCTGGAGTTCACAACGATCACTTGTTGCTAGATGAATCCTTCCTCTGCTTCCTGTTGCCGTCCTGTTGGAGCACAGAGGGACCATCTCCCGCGAGCGGCATCTTAGAAACATGGGAATCTAGCACCGGCCTGCGTCCCCTCAGCCCGCCGCCCCCACCCTGACAGCGGCCTGCTGGCCAGAGCTTAGTTTTACCTGCGGAAGTCCAGGAGCGACCTTGTGGAGGAGGGGACACCCTGGTTGTGCCAGCTCAGGAAGTGGAACTGGGTCACGGTGCGCGTCTCGTTGGTCTGCAGGTTCTTGAGGTAAAAGCTCCTCACCAGGAAGTCCTGACACCAGATGTGCTCAGAGACCAGGTTGACCTGTGGGGAGGAGCAGGGGACAGGGCGGTGGACGCCTTGGGTCTGACACAGGTAGGACCGCCGGCGGTGACATGCGGGACACCACCCCGAGGGCACTGGCTGGTCCCAGGGCCTGTCCCCACCCCCGAGGGCACTGGCTGGTCCCAGGGCCTGTCCCCACCCCCGAGGGCACTGGCTGGTCCCAGGGCCTGTCCCCACCCCCGAGGGCACTGGCTGGTCCCAGGGCCTGTCCCCACCCCCGAGGGCACTGGCTGGTCCCAGGGCCTGTCCCCACCCCCAAGGGCACTGGCTGGTCCCAGGGCCTGTCCCCACTCCTACGTGAGCATCACGTGTGCCTGTGGTCTGTGTACATGCTGAAGCCACGGCGTTAACGTTAACCAACTACACAAACGACGACACAGCCGCAGCCATGCAGCCAGCCGGCCCTGTGTGCTTCTGTCATGCACACTTCAGAAAACGACAGCGATGCAGAGGCCTGCCCGTGAGCGGGCAGCAGGTGACCCTGGGTCCCTCCAGGCTAGAGTCTCTCAAAGTCTCGGTGAGGTTGGTGACCATGAGAGCCAGCGGCAGCGCAGCTGTGAGTGAGCACGCTTCAGGCTGCAGCCTGTGAGGCCTGTGGTATGAGCGGGCGCCATGGATGGGCCGGCGGTGTGAGCATGGTGTGAACGGGGGCCGTGGATGGGCCTGCAGTGTGAGCAGGCCCTGTGGGTGCCCTGTGGTGTGAGCAGGGCTGAGGATGGGCTTGTGGTGTGAGCAGGCCCCGTAGGTGGTGTGTGGTGGGAATGGTGTGTGGTGGATAGGCCTGCGGTGTGAGCAGGCCCTGTGGGTGCCCTGTGGTGTGAACAGGGGCCGTGGATGGGCCTGCGGTATGAGCAGGCCCCGTAGGTGCCCTGTGGTGTGAATAGGGCGGTGGATGGGCTTGTGGTGTGAGCAGGCCCTGTGGTGTGAACAGGGTGGTGGATGGGCTTGTGATGTCAGCAGGCCCTGTGGTGTGAACGGGGGCCGTGGATGGGCTTGCGGTGTGAGCAGGCCCTGTGGTGTGAACAGGGGCCGTGGATGGGCTTGCGGTGAGCAGGCCCTGTGGTGTGAACGGGGGCCGTGGATGGCCTTGCGGTGGGAGCAGGCCCTGTGGTGTGAACAGGGGCCGTGGATGGCCTTGCGGTGGGAGCAGGCCCTGTGGTGTGAACAGGGGCCGTGGATGGGCTTGCGGTGAGCAGGCCCTGTGGTGTGAATGGGAGCCGTGGATGGGCTTGCGGTGAGCAGGCCCTGTGGTGTGAACGGGGGCCGTGGATGGGCTTGCGGTGTGAGCAGGCCCTGTGGTGTGAACAGGGGCCGTGGATGGGCTTGTGGTGGGAGCAGGCCCTGTGGTGTGAATGGGAGCCGTGCATGGGCTTGCGGTGTGAGCAGGCCCTGTGGTGTGAATGGGAGCCGTGGATGGGCTTGTGGTGTGAGCAGGTCCTGTGGTGTGAATGGGAGCCGTGGATGGGCTTGTGGTGGGAGCAGGCCCTGTGGTGTGAATGGGAGCCGTGGATGGGCTTGTGGTGTGAGCAGGTCCTGTGGTGTGAATGGGAGCCGTGGATGGGCTTGCGGTGAGCAGGCCCTGTGGTGTGAACGGGGGCCGTGCATGGGCTTGCGGTGTGAGCAGGTCCTGTGGTGTGAATGGGAGCCGTGGATGGGCTTGCGGTGTGAGCAGGTCCTGTGGTGGGAACGGGGGCTGTGCATGGGCTTGCGGTGTAAGCAGGTCCTGTGGTGTGAACGGGGGCTGTGGATGGGCTTGCGGTGTGAGTAGGTCCTGTGGTGTGAACGGGGGCCGTGGATGGGCTTGCGGTGTGAGCAGGTCCTGTGGTGTGAATGGGGGCCGTGGATGGGCTTGCGGTGTGAGTAGGTCCTGTGGTGTGAATGGGGGCCGTGGATGGGCTTGCGGTGTGAGCAGGTCCTGTGGTGTGAAGGGGGGCTGTGGATGGGATTGCAGTGGGAGCAGGCCCTGTGGGTGCCCTGTGGTGTGAACGGGGGCCGTGCATGGGCTTGCGGTATGACGAGGCCCCGTGTAAGCAGGCCCGTGGGTGGTGTGCGTGTGACTGGGCATTGTGGTCTCTGACTCAATGGTCATGCTCATCTACGTCACTCCGACGTGGGCGTGCAGCCCTGCGAGAGACGCTCCAGTGCAAAGGCCCCGAATTCCCATCAGAGCCACAGATGACGCTTGGCCCAGGCAAAGAAAGGGCCAGCCGTTCCAACAAGGACAGTGTTCTCTGTGAGAGCAAACCCTGCCCGAGGCCTTGGTGGCCTTGCCGGATGGAGGTTTTTGTTGTTGTCAGCACTGAGATTGTGCAGGGCCTTCCTTCCTTTCTCCTCCCCTCCCCTTCCCCCCTCCTCGTCCCTCCCTCTCTCTTTCTCTCTCTGTCATGTAAGTCCTGGGGCTTGACCTCAGGGCCTGAGCTCAGGCTGTCCTGAGCCTTTTTGCTGAAGGCTAGTGCTCTACCACTGGAGCCACAGCTTCACTCCCAGCTTTTTGCTGGTCAATTGGAGATAAAGAGTCTCATGGACTTTGCTGCCCAGGCTGGGTGGGGTTTATACAGTTTTTTTTTGTCAGTCATGGGGCTTGAACTCAGGGCCTGGGTGCTGTCCGTGAGCTTTTTGCTCAAGGCTTGCATTCTACCACTTGAATGAGTAACAGCTCCACTTCCAAGTTTCTGGTGGTTAACTGGAGATAAGACTCTCATGGACTTTGCTGCCCAGGCTGGCTTCAAAGCTTGATCCACAGATCTCAACCTCCTGAGTAGCTAGGATGACAGGCATGAGCCACTGGTGCCGAGGGGGTGTATGCAGTTTTAATGGTGGACAACATGGTTTACCCGAATCCTGCTCACAATCCCATAGCTGTGTGAGTGAAGCTGTTGGCCCCTCTGAGTATGGAAAGCGCAAAGCCCCTGCACATGGATGCCCCACCCCGTAGCCACTGGGACGCACACTGCCAGGGCCGGCAGCTGCGTGCAGGCCCCTTCACATACCTCGTAGATGTGGTAGAGGTTGGAGCCCTCGTCCGGCCAATAGTGGTGGCACTGCCGGACGCCGTTCTCAGCCAGCGGTGTCAGCATGGCGATGAGGGCACAGCTGCTCTCCCACACCATCTGCAGACGGGATGGGGTGGGGGGCAGTGCGTGGGTCCTCATGGGATGGGGCAAGGGGCAGTGAGTGGGTCCTCACGGGATGGGGCAGTGCGTGGGTCCTCACGGGATGGGGTAGGCGGGGGGCAGTGCGTGGGTCCTCACGGGATGGGGCGGGGGGCAGTGTGTGGGTCCTCACGGGATGGGGCGGGGGGCAGTGTGTGGGTCCTCACGGGATGGGGTGGGCAGGGGACAGTGCGTGGGTCCTCACGGGATGGGGCGGGGGGCAGTGTGTGGGTCCTCACGGGATGGGGCGGGCGGGGGGCAGTGTGTGGGTCCTCACGGGATGGGGTGGGCGGGGGGCAGTGCGTGGGTCCTCACGGGATGGGGCGGGCGGGGGGCAGTGCGTGGGTCCTCACGGGATGGGGCGGGGGGGGGCAGTGTGTGGGTCCTCACGGGATGGGGCGGGCGGGGGGCAGTGCGTGGGTCCTCACGGGATGGGGCGGGCGGGGGGCAGTGCGTGGGTCCTCACGGGATGGGGCGGGGGGCAGTGCGTGGGTCCTCACGGGATGGGGCGGGGGGCAGTGTGTGGGTCCTCACGGGATGGGGCGGGGGGCAGTGTGTGGGTCCTCACGGGATGGGGCGGGGGACAGTGCGTGGGTCCTCACGGGATGGGGCGGGGGGCAGTGTGTGGGTCCTCACGGGATGGGGTAGGCGGGGGGCAGTGAGTGGGTCCTCACGGGATGGGGCGGGCGGGCAGTGTGTGCATGGGTCCTCACGGGATGGGGCAGGCGGGGGGCAGTGTGTGTGTGGGTCCTCACGGGATGGGGCGGGGGGCAGTGTGTGGGTCCTCACGGGATGGGGCGGGGGACAGTGCGTGGGTCCTCACGGGATGGGGCCGGGGGCAGTGTGTGGGTCCTCACGGGATGGGGCGGGCGGGGGGCAGTGCGTGGGTCCTCACGGGATGGGGCGGGCGGGCAGTGTGTGCATGGGTCCTCACGGGATGGGGCAGGCGGGGGGCAGTGTGTGTGTGGGTCTTCACGGGATGGGGCGGGGGGCAGTGCGTGGGTCCTCACGGGATGGGGCGGGGGGGTAGTGTGTGGGTCCTCACGGGATGGGGTGGGGGGCAGTGTGTGGGTCCTCACGGGATGGGGCGGGGGGGGGCAGTGTGTGGGTCCTCACGGGATGGGGTGGGCGGGGGGCAGTGTGTGCGTGGGTCCTCACGGGATGGGGCGGGCGGGGGGCAGTGCGTGGGTCCTCACGGGATGGGGCGGGCGGGCAGTGTGTGGGTCCTCACGGGATGGGTGCGGGGGGCAGTGCGTGGGTCCTCACGGGATGGGGTGGGCGGGGGGCAGTGCGTGGATCCTCACGGGATGGGGCGGGGGGGCAGTGTGTGGGTCCTCACGGGATGGGGCGGGGGGGGCAGTGTGTGTGTCCTCACGGGATGGGGTGGGCGGGGGGCAGTGCGTGGGTCCTCACGGGATGGGGCGGGCGGGGGGCAGTGCGTGGGTCCTCACGGGATGGGGCGGGGGGGGGGCAGTGTGTGGGTCCTCACGGGATGGGGCGGGGGGCAGTGTGTGTGTGGGTCCTCACGGTATGGGGCGGGGGGGGGCAGTGCGTGGGTCCTCACGGGATGGGGCGGGCGGGGGGCAGTGTGTGTGTGGGTCCTCACGGGATGGGGCGGGCGGGGGGCAGTGTGTGGGTCCTCACGGGATGGGGGGGGCAGTGTGTGGGTCCTCACGGGATGGGGCGGGCGGGGGGCAGTGCGTGGGTCCTCACGGGATGGGGTGGGCGGGGGACAGTGTGTGGGTCCTCACGGGATGGGGCGGGGGGCAGTGTGTGCGTGGGTCCTCACGGGATGGGTGCGGGGGGCAGTGTGTGGGTCCTCACGGGATGGGTGCGGGGGGCAGTGCGTGGGTCCTCACGGGATGGGGTGGGGGGGGGCAGTGCGTGGGTCCTCACGGGATGGTGCGGGGGGCAGTGTGTGGGTCCTCACGGGATGGGGTGGGGGGGGCAGTGCGTGGGTCCTCACGGGATGGGGCGGGGGGCAGTGCGTGTGTCCTCACGGGATGGGGCGGGGGGCAGTGCGTGTGTCCTCACGGGATGCTCACTCCACACAGGACACTGTACCCTGCAGCCCCTCCACATCTCAGGCCCCACATTCTGCATGTTTCACGAAACAGTGAAGGGAGAAAACCCAGTGACTTCATCCCTGTCCCCGGAGCAGTGTCTCGGTCCTGGGTTTGGCCATTTGCTCCCCAACTTGGGATCTGAAAGGGAGACTTTCTGTACTACAACACCACATGTGACACACGCCTGTCCCCGCGGAGTGTGAGCTGACATCACATGTGACACATGCCTGTCCCCACAGAGTGTGAGCTGACACCACGGGACACACGCCTGTCCCCAGAGTGTGAGCTGGCACCACGGGACACACGCCTGTCCCCAGAGTGTGAGCTGAAACCACGGGACACACGCCTGTCCCCAGAGTGTGAGCTGACACCACGGGACACACGCCTGTCCCCAGAGTGTGAGCTGACACCACGGGACACACGCCTGTCCCCGCAGAGTGTGAGCTGGCACCACGGGACACACGCCTGTCCCCAGAGTGTGAGCTGACACCACGGGACACACGCCTGTCCCCAGAGTGTGAGCTGACACCATGGGACACACGCCTGTCCCCGCGGAGTGTGAGCTGACACCACGGGACACACGCCTGTCCCCAGAGTGTGAGCTGACACCACATGTGACACACGCCTGTCCCCGCGGAGTGTGAGCTGACATCACATGTGACACACGCCTGTCCCCGCGGAGTGTGAGCTGACATCACATGTGACACACGCCTGTCCCCGCGGAGTGTGAGCTGACATCACATGTGACACACGCCTGTCCCCACAGAGTGTGAGCTGACACCACGGGACACACGCCTGTCCCCAGAGTGTGAGCTGACACCACGGGACACACGCCTGTCCCCACGGAGTGTGAGCTGACACCACGGGACACACGCCTGTCCCCGCGGAGTGTGAGCTGACATCACATGTGACACACGCCTGTCCCCGCGGAGTGTGAGCTGACATCACATGTGACACACGCCTGTCCCCGCGGAGTGTGAGCTGACATCACATGTGACACACGCCTGTCCCTGCGGAGTGTGAGCTGACATCACATGTGACACACGCCTGTCCCCGCGGAGTGTGAGCTGACACCACATGTGACACATGCCTGTCCCCGCGGAGTGTGAGCTGACATCACATGTGACACATGCCTGTCCCCACAGAGTGTGAGCTGACACCACGGGACACACGCCTGTCCCCAGAGTGTGAGCTGACACCACGGGACACACGCCTGTCCCCAGAGTGTGAGCTGACACCACGGGACACACGCCTGTCCCCACAGAGTGTGAGCTGACACCACGGGACACACACCTGTCCCCACAGAGTGTGAGCTGGCACCACATGTGACACACGCCTGTCCCCGCGGAGTGTGAGCTGGCACCACGGGACACACGCCTGTCCCCGCGGAGTGTGAGCTGGCACCAGTCACCCGGTGTGCATCTCCCACAGCTGCGTCAGGCGCTCGGCTCTGCTGTGAGACCTTGTGGTCAGACAGACAGGTGGGAAAGGTCCCTCTCCCCAGCACACCACAGACCCTGTGCGAAGACGTGGCCACGCTCCTCAAATGAGCACCCACACCAAGCCTATTGACCCTTTGTAAGCACCACACCACACCACACGAAACAGCTCCGCGATAAAGGGGACGTGTGGCTGCACGTCTGCCAGGAAGAAATGACCGCAGACACGGAAGCACCCTCCCGGTCTCAGACAGCTCTCCCTCCCGGGCGCGAGCCTCGGGGGTCCCACTGAGGGCATGTATCTCTGGGCGCACCCGTGTGCCATCTGAGTGTAGACATTTGTTAGCCCTGGCCAGGCCAGGGTGGAGAGGACTGGATCCCTGTGCAGGTTACATGAACTTCACCCAAGTCCTCATTCACAACTGCACTTAGACACAAATCTGCTATCCAAGAGAGCTTCCATTTCTTTTAAATACAGATGTAAAAATCCAATGAAGATATTATTTAAGAAGTGCACAGATCTCACACATAAAATGCTTTTCATCCTGCTTCACGTGATTGAATTCTCCACTAAATTACATTTTAAGAATCAGACGGCGCTCCGTATTTCCTCTTTGAACGTTGATTTATGTTCCCGTGGGACAGGAGCAGTCAATGCCCTGCGGCTCGGCTGTGTATCATCGATACAGAAGTTTAATGGAGCCTCCCGCCGAGTTCTCGGGAAAGCCCACAAATAAACATGAATTACGCTCCAAACCACACACTGCGTCTTCCTCCGCGCTCACCCCGCGGCCGGGAATCCCAACCCCGCGTGGCTGTGCCGGCGCCCGGTGCGCTCGCACGGATTTAACACACCTCCGGGAAGCTCAGGGGCTCATCGAGGCCGTTACGAAAATGAGGAGAAAACGGGTTTTATGAGTCTAATAAAACCACAATGACCTAGACCATAAACTCACCCTCCAGCTCCCTCGCTCGGGGGTCCTCCCCCATCCCTGCTTCTCTTGTGGGTTCCCACACGTGCAACGCCATTCCAGGCCCAGCTCTCGGAAGACTCGGCTAATCCAAACAAAGCGGAATGTAAACAAGCATTCCCCAAGGCGCCTTCCGGAGACCACATTTCTGTTCTGGATCTGGTGCTTTCTTGAGTCCCGGCCTCGGAGGGGAGCAGGGTATCTTGCGGCCTCTCCCGGCAAAACCTGCCCTGCGTAACTTCCCAGTGTGCGAAGGGCAGATGCGTTTGGATTTTGGTGTGGATCGACAGTACGAATGCGTCTGGATTCCACTGCAGACTCCAGATAGGACCGGGAGTCCCTGCCACAGACAGGGCGGTGACACGCAGCGGGACTCGCCCTCCGCTCGCAGACCAGGGGTCACTTCCCCTGGGCAGCAAGCAGGTGCTTCTACCCCAAGACAGAGCCAGACAGCCAACACAAGTAGAAATGAGCCTGAAGTACGAGGATCCCCCGTCTGGGTGCTGGGTGCTGTGCTCAAAGCAGACCTCGGGGTCCCCACGTGGGCACTCCCTCTCTGTGGAACACACCTCTGCAGGGCCCAGCGTCCTGTTGGCCACGGCGGCAGCGTGTGTGCTGCAGAATACAAGCGTCAGCCCAGCGCAGCTCAGTGAGTGTAAGGTAACCACACAGTGCTCCCTCTCTGTGAAATCCCCGTCCCCAGGTGAGACAGACCCGAACTGAGGGCAGGCCGGGCCCAGGTCCCCTGCACCAGGCTCTCCTCAGCCACCCAGCAGAACGTAACAGGGAGCCTTAACAAGCAACACACACCTGTGCCGCGCCAGGCCGCGCATCCTCGGCGGCTGCGTGATTCCGCTGAGCAGCCCTGGGGCCGGCTCTGCTGCGGGGTAATTACTCCCTCTTGTCACACCAGGAGCCCAGCTTTATTTGGAAACAGGATCTTTGTAGATGGCACGAGAGGAGACCCTGCAGACGGGGTTCTACTCAAGTAGGCGGGGTCCTTATAAGAGAGGGAGGTGCAGGGTCCTGCTTTGAGCTCCTGTGAAGAGAAGCCGTCACCCTGGCTGCAGCCTTAGGCCTCCGGAGGTGGGAGCGCATGCAGCAGATGTGCCTAACTCAACAAGGTGGTGGTTTGTTGTAACAGCAGCTCAGCCAGTGAATCTACCTGTGGGCAGATACATCACAACCTCCTCCAACACTACTCATGGATACGCCACCCCTCCCCAGACACACAGATACATCATCCCCTCCCCTAGATCTATGCACAGACCCGTCACCCCTCCCCAGCTCTACCCACAGATACATCATCTCCTACCCCAGATCTACCCATGGATACGTCATCTACCTCAGAGCTACCCACAGATATATCACCTCTCCTTAGATCTACCCACAGATATGCACCTTCCCCAGATCTACCCACAGATACGTCACCCCTCCCCCAGATCTACCCACAGATACGTCACCTCTCCCCAGATCTACCCACAGATATGCACCCTCCCCAGATCTACCCACAGATACGTCACCTCTCCCCAGATCTACCCACAGATATGCACCCTCCCCCAGATCTACCCACAGATATGCACCCTCCCCCAGATCTACCCACAGATACGTCACCCCTCCCCAGATCTACCCACAGATATGCACCCTCCCCAGATCTACCCACAGATACGTCACCCCTCCCCAGATCTACCCACAGATATGCACCTTCCCCAGATCTACCCACAGATACGTCACCCCTCCCCCAGATCTACCCACAGATATGTCACCTCTCCCCAGATCTACCCACAGATACGTCACCCCTCCCCCAGATCTACCCACAGATACGTCACCTCTCCCCAGATCTACCCACAGATATGCACCCTCCCCCAGATCTACCCACAGATATGCACCCTCCCCCAGATCTACCCACAGATACGTCACCCCTCCCCAGATCTACCCACAGATATGCACCCTCCCCAGATCTACCCACAGATACGTCACCCCTCCCCAGATCTACCCACAGATATGCACCTTCCCCAGATCTACCCACAGATACGTCACCCCTCCCCCAGATCTACCCACAGATATGTCACCTCTCCCCAGATCTACCCACAGATACGTCACCCCTCCCCCAGATCTACCCACAGATACGTCACCTCTCCCCAGATCTACCCACAGATATGCACCCTCCCCAGATCTACCCACAGATACGTCACCTCTCCCCAGATCTACCCACAGATATGCACCCTCCCCCAGATCTACCCACAGATATGCACCCTCCCCCAGATCTACCCACAGATACGTCACCCCTCCCCAGATCTACCCACAGATATGCACCCTCCCCAGATCTACCCACAGATACGTCACCCATCCCCAGATCTACCCACAGATACGTCACCCATCCCCAGATCTACCCACAGATATGTCACCTGCCCACAGATATGTCACCCACAGATACATCACCCTCCCCCAGATCTATCCACGGATATGTTGCTCCCTCCTGCAATCATTCATAGATGGTGAAAAATGCCAACCCTGTCCATTTTCTATATGAAAGTTAATCAAAGTGGGTGAAAAGAGACACCGAATCTCCTTATTCAGAGTCATTTTTGAGAATTAAGCATTTAATTAGCACATAAAAACATCTTAAAAAAGGAGCAAAGGGACTGGATGGACATTTTTCTGAAGATAAACAAGAAGCCGAGAGGAACACAGAAACATGCTCTCCAGACCTGGCCTCATCTGGAAGATGGACACGGAAGCCACAATGAGCTACGGTGTCACGGAGGACAGGTGGATGAACCACTCGCTCACTCACTCCCAGCTGTCTGACGCACGCAGGGCGGTGCTCAGGCCCCGGGACCACAGCCCTGGGAACTGTGTCCCTCCCGTCTTTCCAGGTGTCAAATTAAACGTGTCTCCTTAGAGAGATGTGCCCCAGTTGGTGTCCTCCCTCCCTTTTCTCCAATCCAGATCTGATATGAATGCATCTCATTCAAAAGGTGATGGGGGAGGGATGGGGGGACAGTGGGAGGGACAAGGATGAAGGAGGTAACACTGCACATAAAAGCCACGCAGCTAGGGGGGTTTTAGCCGTGAGCCACAAAAATGAGTTAAGAAAGCCGCACAGGATAGGTATTCTTTTTTACCCAAGCGGGTTTTAAAGGCTGGCCGTGTGCAACAGGTGCTGGGGGATTTTGTATTGCTACACTTACGGATACAGCTCTGGATACCATGGTTTCCAACTCTAGATTTAGGTATGATAATCTGGAAACTCTTCCTTTGCTTTTAAAGGTCTGTGAATTCATACATAGAAAACCCAATCGACTAAGCGTTTGAAATAAGATGCCCTGGAAATCTAGGGCGTGTGGTTAAAATACATATAAATCACAGCAAAATCACATTTTCCATAGACTTGACCTCAATTCCCTTGTCTCCCTAAAACTTACTCAAATGACACACCAGCCAATCTGCTTCTGATGAATTCCCCTTGCTTGCCCTCCTCCTTTCTCCGCTGGATGGCGAGGGCAGATTTGTGAGGAGGCCAGGAGCTAGCGGTCTGGGGAATGTGGTCTCTGCCGTGGAAGGAGCCTGCAGGGCCATGTGGCTGGGAGCCACGGCCCAGCTCCGGCGAGTCCTGAGGCGTGGGGTCCGCTGTGGCTCGGGGAGGCCTGGCTGAGGAGGCCCGCTCCGCCGGACGGCGGGACAGAGATGGGCAGCCCCGTGGAGAGTGTGTATGATGGACACCCCCTGGGCTGGAGCTGGCGGCCTGCTCGCCGGCCTCCCAGACCCACTGTCACTTCACTGTGGGTCCCTGGAGGAATCCCCAGCGGGCAGTGGGCACTTTGGGAGGAGTCTTTTCCTTTTCTGGGTTTCCTATGGTTTAGCTCAGGGTTTTTCATGGCCCTTAGCTCAGGGTTTTCTTAACTATAGCAAACACTAAGATGCTAAATAGTAAGAAGCCACGTTTAAATGAAGGCTGTAAGTTTTGGGAAAAAACTCCTCGCTGAGGAGTCACAGAAGGCGTTTAGAAGAGTGGACTTGGAATCTGTAAGTGGGCATTTTCTTTTGTGTGATGCCTAAGGAGCGAAGGCCCCGCATGCAAAGCCCAGGGTCACTGCGGGGAAAGTGTGGACCGGAATTGGGCACTGGCTGGCTGCAGCATGGGGAGGGTACTTGGGGCCTCCCTGAGTTCGTGCGGGGTGTGGCGGGGGAGATTTCCAGAGCTGCCTGTCCCCAGAGCCAGCCTGGGCCCAACAGGCAGCAGGGCTGCGGATCCAAGTCTCCTCTACTGACCACCTGCGAGGTGGACAGGCCCGAGATCCATGTCTCTGTACTCGGCTGGCTGCCTATAAGGTGGACAGGCCAGAGATCCAAGTCTCCTCTACTGACCACCTGCAAGGTGGACCAGGCCGCAGATCCATGTCTCTGTACTCGGCTGGCTGCCTGCAAGGTGGACCAGGCCGCAGATCCATGTCTCTGTACTCGGCTGGCCACCTGCAAGGTGGACCAGGCTGCAGATCCATGTCTCCTCTACTGACCACCTGTGAGGTGGATCAGGCTGCAGATCCATGTCTCTGTACTCGGCTGGCTGCCTATGAGGTGGATCAGGCTGCAGATTCAAGTCTCCTCTACTGACCACCTGTGAGGTGGATCAGGCTGCAGATCCAAGTCTCCTCTACTGACCACCTGTGAGGTGGATCAGGCTGCAGATCCAAGTCTCCTCTACTGACCACCTGTGAGGTGGATCAGGCTGCAGATCCGAGTCTCCTCTACTGACCACCTGTGAGGTGGATCAGGCTGCAGATCCATGTCTCTGCACTCAGCTGGCCACCTGCGCGGTGGACAGGCTATGGTGACCCTAGCTTCTGTGGCTACCACGCTGCTCCTAGGCCGCAGCACCTCTGCATCTGGTGCAGAGACCCCACACTTCACAGTGCCCCGCTGTGAACTCATGGCCCCGGCTTCGTGGCCCGGGGTTGGGATCTGCGTGTGGTGGTGATGCTCAGACGCTGCCCCCGACAGAAGCGTGGGGCTCAGGGAGGCAGGGCCTTGAGGCCTTCAGCAGCGGAGGCTGCTCAGGGTGGATGGAGATCGGTGACCAGGCTAGCGAGGGGCCTGGGTGAGGGTTGGGGGCCGCGTGGCATCCTCAGGTCTGCGGCACGCACCCTAGGCCTCTCTGGGACCGCTGTTCTGTGCTTCCCGGTAGCCAGCAGGCATGGGGCTCTCCCCCCTGCACCCCGCACACCTCTGTGTGGGAATAAGCACAACAGGACTGCTTTCTCACAGATGTCGCCGGCCAGCACAGAGCAATCTCCGCTGTCGTCTTCCCTCCGCAGAGGTGGTGGTGGCGCCTCCCGTGGGCTGGCGGTGGGTTCTGGAGCCTCCACTTCTGGTTAGGATCAGGATCACGGCGTGCTGTCTGGATTTTTAGGCTGTGCTAAGACATGCTCAGTCGATCGTTTTCCCCGCACACAGCATGGGGGGCAGCCAGCACCATCCCGTCTCCTGCAGACGCCTGCCCCCCTCATCACACGCTGCGGGCTCTGTGGGGGGGCACGGCATCCTCCCACCTCGACAGGCGCTCCCTGCCCTGGCCCCGCCCGCTTCCTGTCCACGCCTGACTGTGCTGGTAACACCGACATGTTCAGACGCCCTCTGCAGGTCAGGAAGTCAAGAGAGGTCCGGAATCTGAAATGCCTGCTCTCTCTCATGTACATGATCCCATCTTTAGCTTACAGTGCTAGAGTTTGAACTTATGGCCCTGAACGCTACCTCTTGAGCCAGACCCACAGCCTAACAACTTGAAATAAAGCCAAGAGACCAGTCCTTCCTTCCTTCAAGGGGGAAACATTGGGGATTGAGTGTAGGGTCTTGTGCTTATTAACTAGGTGATCAACTACTTGAGCCACAGCTCCACATCTGGCCTTTTGGTGACTGACTGTAGAAAAGAGTCTTGTGAACCAAAGCCCTTAGGTCTCAGCATTATTGGGAGGTAGGATTACAGGGTGAGCCACGGGTGCCTGGCTCCTTGCTAATTTTTATCTGTTTGCTGTTGTTGTCTGATCAGGGTTCAAGCTAGGTATCTGACACGTTTGCTCATTAGCTGGTGCTTTGCCACTGGAGCCACGCCGCCAGCCGCATCTCGGCTGTTTTTCTCCTGTGGTTTCACAGCTCTCACCGTCTTGTCTGTCTTACTAACTTCTGGCTTCAATTTGGCCTCATTTTTCCAGTGTCACCAGTTGCTTTGAAATAGAACTGGACACAGCTTTCCAGATCTAGTCTGGCAAGTGTGAGGGGAAGGAATTAAGTCTAAGCTCAGGCAATACTTCAAATCATGTAGACAAGATTGTCCCATGCTTTAAAAATGCCTATGTGAAGCTGGGCACTGGTGGCTCACGCCTGTATTCCCAGCTACTCAGGAGGCTGAGATCTGAGGATAGTGGTTCAAAGCCGGCCCGGGCAGAAATGTCTGTGAGACTCTTATCTTCCAATTTTCTCCAGAAAACCAGAAGTGGCACTGTGGTTCAAAGTGGTAGAGCATTAGCCTTGAGCAAAAAAGCTTAGGGACAGCACCCAAGCACCAGGCCCCAAGTTGAAGCCCCAGGGCTGACAAAAAGGAAAAAAAGAAAGAAAAGCCTTTGTGACAGGATAAACTCTATAGTTTTTTTCTTTAAAAAAGGGATTATTTCTAAGTCACATTATTTGTCTAGCAAAGCTGACACAGAGCTAACTCAGCGTCACACAGCCCTCGCGGGTGCTCAGTGTGTGCAGATCACAGACGGGAGCTAACAGCGTCACACAGCCCTCGCGGGTGCTCAGTGTGTCTGGGCAGATCACAGACGGGAGCTAACAGCGTCACACAGCCCTCGCAGGCGCTCAGTGTGTGCAGATCACAGACAGGAGCTAACAGCGTCACACAGCCCTCACGGGCGCTCAGTGTGTGCAGATCACAGACAGGAGCTAACAGCGTCACACAGCCCTCGCGGGTGCTCAGTGTGGGCAGATCACAGACGGGAGCTAACAGCGTCACACAGCCCTCGCGGGTGCTCAGTGTGTCTGGGCAGATCACAGACGGGAGCTAACAGCGTCACACAGCCCTCGCGGGTGCTCAGTGTGGGCAGATCACAGACGGGAGCTAACAGCGTCACACAGCCCTTGCGGGCGCTCAGTGTGTGCAGATCACAGACGGGAGCTAACAGCGTCACACAGCCCTCGCGGGTGCTCAGTCTGTGCAGATCACAGACGGGAGCTAACAGCGTCACACAGCCCTCGCGGGTGCTCAGTCTGTGCAGATCACAGACGGGAGCTAACAGCGTCACACAGCCCTCGCGGGTGCTCAGTGTGTCTGGGCAGATCACAGACGGGAGCTAACAGCGTCACACAGCCCTCGCGGGTGCTCAGTGTGTCTGCGCAGATCACAGACGGGAGCTAACAGCGTCACACAGCCCTCGCGGGTGCTCAGTGTGTCTGGGAAGATCACAGACGGGAGCTAACAGCGTCACACAGCCCTCGCGGGTGCTCAGTGTATGCAGATCACAGACGGGAGCTAACAGCGTCGCACAGCCCTCGCGGGTGCTCAGTGTGTCTGGGAAGATCACAGACGGGAGCTAACAGCGTCACACAGCCCTCGCGGGTGCTCAGTGTGGGCAGATCACAGACGGGAGCTAACAGCGTCACACAGCCCTCGCGGGTGCTCAGTGTGTCTGGGAAGATCACGGACGGGAGCTAACAGCGTCACACAGCCCTCACGGGTGCTCAGTGTGTCTGTGCAGATCACAGACGGGAGCTAACAGCGTCACACAGCCCTCGCGGGTGCTCAGCCTGTGCAGATCACAGACGGGAGCTAACAGCGTCACACAGCCCTCGCGAGTGCTCAGTCTGTGCAGATCACAGACGGGAGCTAACAGCGTCACACAGCCCTCGCGGGTGCTCAGTGTGTGCAGATCACAGACGGGAGCTAACAGCGTCGCACAGCCCTCGCGGGTGCTCAGTGTGTCTGGGCAGATCACAGACGGGAGCTAACAGCGTCACACAGCCCTCGCGAGTGCTCAGTCTGTGCAGATCACAGACGGGAGCTAACAGCGTCACACAGCCGTCGCGGGTGCTCAGTGTGTGCAGATCACAGACGGGAGCTAACAGCGTCACACAGCCCTCGCGGGTGCTCAGTCTGTGCAGTTCACAGACGGGAGCTAACAGCGTCACACAGCCCTCGCGGGTGCTCAGTGTGTCTGGGCAGATCACAGACGGGAGCTAACAGCGTCACACAGCCCTCGCGGGTGCTCAGTGTGGGCAGATCACAGACGGGAGCTAACAGCGTCACACAGCCCTCGCGGGTGCTCAGTGTGGGCAGATCACAGACGGGAGCTAACAGCGTCACACAGCCCTCGCGGGTGCTCAGTGTGTCTGCGCAGATCACAGACGGGAGCTAACAGCGTCACACAGCCCTCGCGAGTGCTCAGTGTGTGCAGATCACAGACGGGAGCTAACAGCGTCACACAGCCCTCGCGGGTGCTCAGCCTGTGCAGATCACAGACGGGAGCTAACAGCGTCACACAGCCCTCGCGGGTGCTCAGTCTGTGCAGATCACAGACGGGAGCTAACAGCGTCACACAGCCCTCGCGGGTGCTCAGTCTGTGCAGATCACAGACGGGAGCTAACAGCGTCACACAGCCCTCGCGGGTGCTCAGTCTGTGCAGATCACAGACGGGAGCTAACAGCGCCACACAGCCCTCGCGGGTGCTCAGTGTGTGCAGATCACAGACGGGAGCTAACAGCGTCACACAGCCCTCGCGGGTGCTCAGTCTGTGCAGATCACAGACGGGAGCTAACAGCGTCACACAGCCCTCGCGGGTGCTCAGTGTATGCAGATCACAGACGGGAGCTAACAGCGTCGCACAGCCCTCGCGGGTGCTCAGTGTGTCTGGGAAGATCACAGACGGGAGCTAACAGCGTCACACAGCCCTCGCGGGTGCTCAGTGTGGGCAGATCACAGACGGGAGCTAACAGCGTCACACAGCCCTCGCGGGTGCTCAGTGTGTCTGGGAAGATCACGGACGGGAGCTAACAGCGTCACACAGCCCTCACGGGTGCTCAGTGTGTCTGTGCAGATCACAGACGGGAGCTAACAGCGTCACACAGCCCTCGCGGGTGCTCAGCCTGTGCAGATCACAGACGGGAGCTAACAGCGTCACACAGTCCTCGCGAGTGCTCAGTCTGTGCAGATCACAGACGGGAGCTAACAGCGTCACACAGCCCTCGCGGGTGCTCAGTGTGTGCAGATCACAGACGGGAGCTAACAGCGTCGCACAGCCCTCGCGGGTGCTCAGTGTGTCTGGGCAGATCACAGACGGGAGCTAACAGCGTCACACAGCCCTCGCGAGTGCTCAGTCTGTGCAGATCACAGACGGGAGCTAACAGCGTCACACAGCCGTCGCGGGTGCTCAGTGTGTGCAGATCACAGACGGGAGCTAACAGCGTCACACAGCCCTCGCGGGTGCTCAGTGTGGGCAGATCACAGACGGGAGCTAACAGCGTCACACAGCCCTCGCGGGTGCTCAGTGTGGGCAGATCACAGACGGGAGCTAACAGCGTCACACAGCCCTCGCGGGTGCTCAGTCTGTGCAGTTCACAGACGGGAGCTAACAGCGTCACACAGCCCTCGCGGGTGCTCAGTGTGTCTGGGCAGATCACAGACGGGAGCTAACAGCGTCACACAGCCCTCGCGGGTGCTCAGTGTGGGCAGATCACAGACGGGAGCTAACAGCGTCACACAGCCCTCGCGGGTGCTCAGTGTGGGCAGATCACAGACGGGAGCTAACAGCGTCACACAGCCCTCGCGGGTGCTCAGTGTGTCTGCGCAGATCACAGACGGGAGCTAACAGCGTCACACAGCCGTCGCGGGTGCTCAGTGTGTGCAGATCACAGACGGGAGCTAACAGCGTCACACAGCCCTCGCGGGTGCTCAGTCTGTGCAGATCACAGACGGGAGCTAACAGCGTCACACAGCCCTCGCGGGTGCTCAGTCTGTGCAGATCACAGACAGGAGCTAACAGCGTCACACAGCCCTCGCGGGTGCTCAGTCTGTGCAGATCACAGACGGGAGCTAACAGCGTCACACAGCCCTCGCGGGTGCTCAGTCTGTGCAGATCACAGACGGGAGCTAACAGCGCCACACAGCCCTCGCGGGTGCTCAGTGTGTCTGCGCAGATCACAGACGGGAGCTAACAGCGTCACACAGCCCTCGCGAGTGCTCAGTGTGTGCAGATCACAGACGGGAGCTAACAGCGTCACACAGCCCTCGCGGGTGCTCAGCCTGTGCAGATCACAGACGGGAGCTAACAGCGTCACACAGCCCTCGCGGGTGCTCAGTCTGTGCAGATCACAGACGGGAGCTAACAGCGTCACACAGCCCTCGCGGGTGCTCAGTCTGTGCAGATCACAGACGGGAGCTAACAGCGTCACACAGCCCTCGCGGGTGCTCAGTCTGTGCAGATCACAGACGGGAGCTAACAGCGTCACACAGCCCTCGCGGGTGCTCAGTCTGTGCAGATCACAGACGGGAGCTAACAGCGTCACACAGCCCTCGCGGGTGCTCAGTGTGTCTGTGCAGATCACAGACGGGAGCTAACAGCGTCACACAGCCCTCGCGGGTGCTCAGTGTGGGCAGATCACAGACGGGAGCTAACAGCGCCACACAGCCCTCGCGGGTGCTCAGTGTGTCTGGGCAGATCACAGACGGGAGCTAACAGCGTCACACAGCCCTCACGGGTGCTCAGTGTGTCTGGGAAGATCACAGACGGGAGCTAACAGCGTCACACAGCCCTCGCGGGTGCTCAGTCTGTGCAGATCACAGGCGGGAGCTAACAGCGTCACACAGCCCTCGCGGGTGCTCAGTCTGTGCAGATCACAGACGGGAGCTAACAGCGTCACACAGCCCTCGCGGGTGCTCAGTCTGGGCAGATCACAGACGGGAGCTAACAGCGTCACACAGCCCTCGCGGGTGCTCAGTGTGTCTGTGCAGATCTCTCCCATGCCCAGCAGAGCTGAACATCCTTGTCTGTTTAAACAGGAGACCTTGGGTCTGCACTGAAAAGAACCCCAGCCACGCTTCCTCAAACAACCGTTAAGTGTCACAGGCATGGACTCCATTGTTGTGAGCCCTCTGAATGAAAGTGTGGGAAGAGGTGTGCAGTCTTTGCACTGCGTTATGTGTTTGTATAAGGGCCTCCAAAACCCCAAAGCTCCAGTGCCTGTGTGTGTGGTGGGTTCCAGGTGTGTGTGTGTTGGTTTCTGGTGTGTGTGTGCGTGTATGCGTGTGAGGTGGGTTCTGGGATCTGTGTGTGTGTGGTGGGTTCCAGCGTATGTATGTATGTGTGTGTGTGTGTTGGGTTCTGGTGTGTGCTGGGTTCTGGTGTGTATGTGTGTTGGTTTCTGGTGTGTGTGTGTGTGTGTGTGTGTGTGTGTGTGTGTGTGTTGGGTTCTGGGGTGTGTGGTGGGTTCCGGTGTGTGTGTGTGTATTGGGTTCTGGGGTGTGTGTGGTGGGTTCTGAGATGTGTGTGTGTGTGTGTGGTGGGTTCTGGGGGGTGTGTTGGGATCTGGGGTGCGTCCCAGGATGGATGTCAGTGTGTGGACCAGTCCCCAGGGATGACTGTACGTCTGGTCTTGAGAAGGTTTTAATGCAGAGTGGATTTCGTCGCGAGCTTGGGGACGGCCCAGGTCAGGTGACAGTGGTGGTTTCTGCGGAAGGGCTGGGCGTCTCCCTGGGCATTCCCGCACAGGGTGGGCTTTGCTTCCGCGGAGCTGTGTGGTGGATTAGCCAGGGCGGTGCGGGTCAGGAGGGAGGGCGGGCACGTGGGGAGTCCGGCTGCTGGGGGCCAGGCTCTGCCGGCGCCCGCTGGTGTCCGGAGCCGCAGAGCGGCTGCAGTGCAGGGGCAGCAGCTGTGTGGGGACAGTGTGACGCGATGGCCTGCGGTCCCGTCAGTGTGGTCTGCAGGGCCCGCCTGGCCCAGGATGCCCTGGTGGGGATGGCAGGCCGGTTAAATCCTGCCATCCTGTGGCACCTGGCCAGTGGCCAGGAAGTGAGCGCAGCCACCTGCCAGCCGCCTTCCTCCACCTACAGGCTGCCTTTCTTTGCAGGAATTTGCTCATCGTGGCCCGCTGCAGGGTGGCGCTGTGTTGGTGCTTTCCACAGTAGGTGTTGGTGCCTTGGTCAGCACTGGAGGCATCCTCCAGAGCGAGAAGAGGGGGTCCAACCGGCCCTGTGCAGCCTCCGGGCTCAGCTCCCCGCCGCGCGGCAGGGCCGGCGCCTGCTGTGGGTCTGCAGATGCCTGAGAGGACACTGTGCCCGCTGGTGCGCGGCGCAGCCTCGGGGACAAAGACCAGATCGCTTCCAAGCGTCCCTGTCCTCAGATGCGAGGCCTAGAGGCCGGCCAGCCGATTGTGCCGGAGGCAGAGGCGAGGTCCGTCCCTGACCATGGCGTCTGGCTGTGCCGCACCGCCAGCAGGGCGGCCCAGGACTCTGGTTCAGCTTTGTAAAGGCTTCCCTGCTCACAATGACATGGCGGGGGGGGGGGGGGGAAACACAGGCTTCTCATCTCTGGATAGATGGCAGCGCTCTGAGGGACACTGTGTCCCAGAACTGCTGGGTCAATGCTGACCGCAGTACATCCCAAATGATTCTAATGTCTTCCCCGGCAACTTCATGTACAGAGACGCTTGCTTTCCACTGTGGGAACGGGTGTCCAAGTCCCACAGGCCGCAGGGCGGAGGTCAGCGGGCCGCAGGGCGGAGGTCAGTGGGCCGCAGGGCAGTGTTCAGTGGGCTGCAGGGCAGAGGTCAGCGGGGGTCAGTGGGCCGCAGGGCAGTGTTCAGCAGGCTGCAGGGCGGAGGTCAGCGGGCCACAGGGCAGTGTTCAGCGGGCCGCAGGGCAGTGTTCAGCGGGCCACAGGGCGGTGGTCAGCGGGCCTCAGGGCAGTGGTCAGCGGGCCGCAGGGCGGAGGTCAGTGGGCCGCAGGGCGGTGGTCAGCGGGCCGCAGGGCGGTGGTCAGCGGGCCTCAGGGCGGTGGTCAGCGGGCTGCAGGCAGGGCAGTGTTCAGCGGGCCGCGGGGCAGTGGTCAGCGGGCCGCGGGGCGGTGGTCAGCGGGCCGCGGGGCGGAGGTCAGCCGTGCGTCCTCATGGCAGGCCTGGCAGGCGGGGAGCGGGGATGAGTGTGGCCAGATGTGGCCTTGTTGCGTCGCAGCCCCTCTGGAAACCGTGGCTCTGTGGGCCTTGGGTGTTGTCTGAGTTGTCTCGCGGGCCTTGGGTGTTGTCTGAGTTGTCTGTGGGCCTTGGGTGTTGTGTTGTCTGAGTTGTCTGTGGGCCTTGGGTGTTGTCTGAGTTGTCTCGTGGGCCTTGGGTGTTGTCTGAGTTGTCTCGTGGGCCTTGGGTGTTGTCTGAGTTGTCTGTGGGCCTTGGGTGTTGTCTGAGTTGTCTTGTGGGCCTTGGGTGTTGTCTGAGTTGCCTGTGGGCCTTGGGTGTTGTCTGAGTTGTCTCGCGGGCCTTGGGTGTTGTCTGAGTTATCTGTGGGCCTTGGGTGTTGTCTGAGTTGTCTCGCGGGCCTTGGGTGTTGTCTGAGTTGTCTGTGGGCCTTGGGTGTTGTCTGAGTTGTCTGTGGGCCTTGGGTGTTGTCTGAGTTGTCTTGTGGGCCTTGGGTGTTGTCTGAGTTGTCTCGCGGGCCTTGGGTGTTGTCTGAGTTGTCTCGTGGGCCTTGGGTGTTGTCTGAGTTGTCTCGTGGGCCTTGGGTGTTGTCTGAGTTGTCTGTGGGCCTTGGGTGTTGTCTGAGTTGTCTTGTGGGCCTTGGGTGTTGTCTGAGTTGCCTGTGGGCCTTGGGTGTTGTCTGAGTTGTCTCGCGGGCCTTGGGTGTTGTCTGAGTTGTCTGTGGGCCTTGGGTGTTGTCTGAGTTATCTGTGGGCCTTGGGTGTTGTCTGAGTTGTCTCGTGGGCCTTGGGTGTTGTCTGAGTTGTCTCGCGGGCCTTGGGTGTTGTCTGAGTTGTCTGTGGGCCTTGGGTGTTGTCTGAGTTGTCTCGCGGGCCTTGGGTGTTGTCTGAGTTGTCTCGTGGGCCTTGGGTGTTGTCTGAGTTGTCTCGTGGGCCTTGGGTGTTGTCTGAGTTGTCTGTGGGCCTTGGGTGTTGTCTGAGTTGTCTTGTGGGCCTTGGGTGTTGTCTGAGTTGCCTGTGGGCCTTGGGTGTTGTCTGAGTTGTCTCGCGGGCCTTGGGTGTTGTCTGAGTTGTCTGTGGGCCTTGGGTGTTGTCTGAGTTATCTGTGGGCCTTGGGTGTTGTCTGAGTTGTCTCGTGGGCCTTGGGTGTTGTCTGAGTTGTCTCGCGGGCCTTGGGTGTTGTCTGAGTTGTCTGTGGGCCTTGGGTGTTGTCTGAGTTGTCTCGCGGGCCTTGGGTGTTGTCTGAGTTGTCTGTGGGCCTTGGGTGTTGTCTGAGTTGTCTCGCGGGCCTTGGGTGTTGTCTGAGTTGTCTGTGGGCCTTGGGTGTTGTCTGAGTTGTCTCGTGGGCCTTGGGTGTTGTCTGAGTTGTCTCGTGGGCCTTGGGTGTTGTCTGAGTTGTCTGTGGGCCTTGGGTGTTGTCTGAGTTATCTGTGGGCCTTGGGTGTTGTCTGAGTTGTCTGTGGGCCTTGGGTGTTGTCTGAGTTGTCTGTGGGCCTTGGGTGTTGTCTGAGTTGTCTGTGGGCCTTGGGTGTTGTCTGAGTTATCTGTGGGCCTTGGGTGTTGTCTGAGTTGTCTGTGGGCCTTGGGTGTTGTCTGAGTTGTCTGTGGGCCTTGGGTGTTGTCTGAGTTGCCTGTGGGCCTTGGGTGTTGTCTGAGTTGTCTGTGGGCCTTGGGTGTTGTCTGAGTTGTCTCGTGGGCCTTGGGTGTTGTGTTGTCTGAGTTGTCTGTGGGCCTTGGGTGTTGTCTGAGTTATCTGTGGGCCTTGGGTGTTGTCTGAGTTGTCTGTGGGCCTTGGGTGTTGTCTGAGTTGTCTGTGGGCCTTGGGTGTTGTCTGAGTTGTCTGTGGGCCTTGGGTGTTGTCTGAGTTGTCTCATGGGAGGTGAAGCAGTTGGTAAAAATGGGGGAACCACTCTCTGGGGCACTGAGGCCACACAGGTCTGGGGAGAGGAAAGCCGGGGGGACTGCGTCTGTCTCACAGGGACAGACTCCGGGGTTCCATTCTGGGAGCAGCACTGGGCGCGTGCTTCAGGCACACGGCTTTGCCAGGATGGAGGCGGCTCCCTGTGGGGCTGTCCGGAGCCCGCCTGGGGTCTCCCCAGGTTACTTGTGGACTGGCGTGGGGGAATGGCCGCGTCAGAGCCTGGGCCACCTTCCACAAGGCCGACGAGAAGCTCAGGCATGGAGTCACACTGAGCCAAGTTGACTTTTCAACAGCCTGATGCACAGGCGGCCGGGCCACAGGCGCCTGTACCAACAGCTTCCACGCCTGGCTTTGCCACACGGAGGAGTAAGATACAGAACTCCTGACTCCCCTCCCCACACTTTGCCCATCAAGGAGCGTCTGTATGCTCAGGGGGCCAAGGGCCCCAGAAAGCCCCACAGAGCCATCCTGGAGGCAGAACATGAAGAGAGCAGACGGCGAAGCGAGGAAAGCAAACAGCCAAGTGAACGGAGTTGACCCTTAGCCAGGGCGACAGGGTCTTCTGTGATTGTTGGAGAGCGAGTCACCCCTAGTGATCCGGAGCGGTTCAACCCCGCGGGACCACCAGCTGCTGCGGTTCGGGACTACTGCTGCCAGCAACAGGCTCCTCTGCACCCCCTCCCCTGCTGCTGCCCTGCCCTTCCCATGCTGCCCACGGCTGCCCCTCCTCCATCCCCACGGCTGCCCTCCTCCATCCCCACTGCTCCCCTCCTCCATCCCCACTGCTGCCCTCCTCCATCCCCACTGCTGCCCACGGCTGCCCTCCTCCATCCCCACGGCTGCCCTCCTCCATCCCCACGGCTGCCCCTCCTCCATCCCCACGGCTGCCCTCCTCCATCCCCACGGCTCCCCTCCTCCATCCCCACGGCTGCCCTCCTCCATCCCCACGGCTGCCCTCCTCCATCCCCACGGCTGCCCCTCCTCCATCCCCACGGCTGCCCTCCTCCATCCCCACGGCTCCCCTCCTCCATCCCCACGGCTGCCCCTCCTCCATCCCCACGGCTGCCCTCCTCCATCCCCACGGCTCCCCTCCTCCATCCCCACGGCTGCCCTCCTCCATCCCCACGGCTGCCCTCCTCCATCCCCACGGCTGCCCCTCCTCCATCCCCACGGCTGCCCTCCTCCATCCCCACGGCTCCCCTCCTCCATCCCCACGGCTGCCCTCCTCCATCCCCACGGCTGCCCACTGCTGCCCTCCTCCATCCCCACGGCTGCCCCTCCTCCATCCCCGCTGCCCTCCTCCATCCCCACAGCTGCCCCTCCTCCATCCCCACGGCTGCCCTCCTCCATCCCCACGGCTGCCCTCCTCCATCCCCGCTGCCCACGGCTGCCCTCCTCCATCCCCAGGGCTGCCCTCCTCCATCCCCGCTGCCCACGGCTGCCCTCCTCCATCCCCACGGCTGCCCTCCTCCATCCCCACGGCTGCCCACGGCTGCCCTCCTCCATCCCCACGGCTCCCCTCCTCCATCCCCACGGCTGCCCACGGCTGCCCTCCTCCATCCCCACGGCTGCCCCTCCTCCATCCCCACGGCTGCCCTCCTCCATCCCCACGGCTCCCCTCCTCCATCCCCACGGCTGCCCCTCCTCCATCCCCACGGCTGCCCTCCTCCATCCCCACGGCTCCCCTCCTCCATCCCCACGGCTGCCCTCCTCCATCCCCACGGCTGCCCTCCTCCATCCCCACGGCTGCCCCTCCTCCATCCCCACGGCTGCCCTCCTCCATCCCCACGGCTCCCCTCCTCCATCCCCACGGCTGCCCTCCTCCATCCCCACGGCTGCCCACTGCTGCCCTCCTCCATCCCCACGGCTGCCCCTCCTCCATCCCCGCTGCCCTCCTCCATCCCCACAGCTGCCCCTCCTCCATCCCCACGGCTGCCCTCCTCCATCCCCACGGCTGCCCTCCTCCATCCCCACGGCTGCCCTCCTCCATCCCCACGGCTCCCCTCCTCCATCCCCACTGCTGCCCTCCTCCATCCCCGCTGCCCACGGCTCCCCTCCTCCATCCCCACAGCTGCCCCTCCTCCATCCCCACGGCTGCCCTCCTCCATCCCCACAGCTGCCCCTCCTCCATCCCCACGGCTGCCCTCCTCCATCCCCACGACTCCCCTCCTCCATCCCCACTGCTGCCCTCCTCCATCCCCACGGCTGCCCCTCCTCCATCCCCACGGCTCCCCTCCTCCATCCCCACGGCTGCCCTCCTCCATCCCCACGGCTGCCCTCCTCCATCCCCGCTGCCCACGGCTGCCCTCCTCCATCCCCAGGGCTGCCCTCCTCCATCCCCGCTGCCCACGGCTGCCCTCCTCCATCCCCACGGCTGCCCTCCTCCATCCCCACGGCTGCCCACGGCTGCCCTCCTCCATCCCCACGGCTCCCCTCCTCCATCCCCACGGCTGCCCACGGCTGCCCTCCTCCATCCCCACGGCTGCCCTCCTCCATCCCCGCTGCCCACGGCTGCCCTCCTCCATCCCCAGGGCTGCCCTCCTCCATCCCCGCTGCCCACGGCTGCCCTCCTCCATCCCCACGGCTGCCCTCCTCCATCCCCACGGCTGCCCTCCTCCATCCCCACGGCTGCCCTCCTCCATCCCCACGGCTGCCCTCCTCCATCCCCACGGCTGCCCTCCTCCATCCCCACGGCTGCCCACGGCTGCCCTCCTCCATCCCCAGGGCTGCCCTCCTCCATCCCCGCTGCCCACGGCTGCCCTCCTCCATCCCCAGGGCTGCCCTCCTCCATCCCCGCTGCCCACGGCTGCCCTCCTCCATCCCCAGGGCTGCCCTCCTCCATCCCCGCTGCCCACGGCTGCCCTCCTCCATCCCCACGGCTGCCCTCCTCCATCCCCACGGCTGCCCACGGCTGCCCTCCTCCATCCCCACGGCTGCCCTCCTCCATCCCCAGGGCTGCCCTCCTCCATCCCCATGGCTGCCCTCCTCCATCCCCACGGCTGACCACGGCTGCCCTCCTCCATCCCCGCTGCCCACGGCTGCCCTCCTCCATCCCCAGGGCTGCCCTCCTCCATCCCCACAGCTGCCCACGGCTGCCCCTCTTCCATCCCCACGGCTGCCCACGGCTGCCCCTCTTCCATCCCCACGGCTGCCCACGGCTGCCCTCCTCCATCCCCACGGCTGCCCACGGCTGCCCTCCTCCATCCCCACGGCTGCCCACGGCTGCCCTCCTCCATCCCCACGGCTGCCCTCCTCCATCCCCACGGCTGCCCTCCTCCATCCCCACGGCTGCCCTCCTCCATCCCCACGGCTGCCCACGGCTGCCCTCCTCCATCCCCACGGCTGCCCTCCTCCATCCCCACGGCTGCCCTCCTCCATCCCCACTGCCCACGGCTGCCCTCCTCCATCCCCACGGCTGCCCTCCTCCACCCCCACGGCTGCCCACGGCTGCCCTCCTCCATCCCCACGGCTGCTCACGGCTGCCCTCCTCCATCCCCACAGCTGCCCACGGCTGCCCTCCTCCATCCCCACGGCTGCCCTCCTCCATCCCCACGGCTGCCCTCCTCCATCCCCACGGCTGCCCTCCTCCATCCCCACGGCTGCCCTCCTCCATCCCCACGGCTGCCCTCCTCCATCCCCACGGCTGCCCTCCTCCATCCCCACGGCTGCCCTCCTCCATCCCCACGGCTGCCCTCCTCCATCCCCACGGCTGCCCTCCTCCATCCCCACGGCTGCCCTCCTCCATCCCCACGGCTGCCCTCCTCCATCCCCACGGCTGACCTCCTCCATCCCCACGGCTGCCCACGGCTGCCCTCCTCCATCCCCACGGCTGCCCACGGCTGCCCTCCTCCATCCCCACGGCTGCCCTCCTCCATCCCCACTGCCCACGGCTGCCCTCCTCCATCCCCACGGCTGCCCTCCTCCATCCCCACGGCTGCCCTCCTCCATCCCCACGGCTGCCCACGGCTGCCCTCCTCCATCCCCACGGCTGCCCTCCTCCACCCCCACGGCTGCTCACGGCTGCTGTCTGCACCTGTCTCAGGGCACCTCTGTCTCTGGAGGTGGTGACTGCCACTGAGTGAGTGAACTCATGCTCCTGCAGGTACCCCATGTGGAACTTTCCAGAACCCATTCCTGCTTAGCTTTCTCAGATGGCTGGTGACCATATGTCCACCCAGCTTTGCCCTTCTGAGCGAGGATCTTAATGGATCTTAATGTCTAGACCTTGCTCTGGGCCATTCAGGATTGCTCTAGATGAAGAGATAGATCAGCCTGACCTTCAAATACACTTTCGACTCTTCAAAGCAGATAGATGAAATATAATTTGAACAACATTTTAAACCTTCATAAGAATAAAACAATACGTAAGAGGCACAGTTGGATAAGATCTAATAATTTAAACTCGTACCAATTCCATTTCCCTCTGTTTGTAAGATTAACGGTAAAGTGCCTAAAAAAATCAAGCTTTTGCTGATTTTTTTTCTGAAAACTTTAGCAAAAAGCTTGATGCTAAAGATACTCAAGGACTGGGATAAATTTTGAAATCAAGGAGTATTTGAAGGCCACCTCTTAGAACTTTGAAATGACTTAATGGAATCCAGTGTGCAATTCATGGCTAAAGTACTAGACTTTTCTTTCCAGAGAAGAATTTTTAATTAAGAAATTTCACCTGCCAGAAGTCGGCCACGGTAGCGGGGAGCGGTCCCTGGGTGGCGATGTACGCGGGGCTCTTGGGGTCATGGTCCATCTGTGGAGACAAGATACGGCAAACCAGGTGAGCCCGTGGTGGGAAGTGGCCAGGTGGAGGGGGCTGGAGGAGGGGGCTTGGAGGCGGGGCAGCCCCTATGCAGCTAGGAAACCCCGTGCCCCCCACAGGCACCCAGGGCCGGCAGGGTCCCACAGACCCGAGCCTCCGGCCAGCCAGCAGGCCCGAAGCGCTTCTCTGAGCGCCTCCTGAGCTCCCAGGATGGCATGGACAGAGGTGCAGATGGGGAGCCCACGAGGCCAGGGGCGGGCTGTGCGCGCGGGCGGCGTGGTCAGCACCATGTGGTCAGGCGGCTCCGGGCAGCTCAGGCTCATCCCAGCGCGGACATACGCTGGGGCCGAGCCACGGCCCAGCCGGCTAGGATGAAGTGCTGGCAGGGGAGAGGACAGTGCTGGGCCCTGCCTGGGGCACGCCTGGCCTCCCTGAGAAGGAGCGGCGGCTCCTGCTCATGCCACGGAGTGGACACTTCCAAGTAATGGATCCGCCCCGTCCCTGCCAGAGGTCAGCCCAGCCCTGAGGACAGAGGGGACAGTACCCCAGCCCAGCCCTGAGGACGGAGGGGAATGCACCACCCCAGCCCAGCCCTGAGGATGGAGGGAACAGTACCCCAGCCCAGCCCCGTCCTGAGGACAGAGGGTAACGCACCCCAGCCCAGCCCTGAGGACAGAAGAGATAGTACCCCAGCCCAGCCCTGTCCCGAGGATGGAGGGGAACACACCCCAGCCCAGCCCAGCCCAGAGGATGGAGGGGAACACAGCCCAGCCCAGCCCAGAGGATGGAGGGGAACGCAACCCAGCCCAGCCCAGCCCAGAGGATGGAGGGGAACGCAGCCCAGCCCAGCCCTGTCCCGAGGATGGAGGGGAACACACCCCAGCCCAGCCCAGCCCAGAGGATGGAGGGGAACACAGCCCAGTCCAGCCCAGAGGATGGAGGGGAACACAGCCCAGCCCAGCCCAGAGGATGGAGGGGAACGCAGCCCAGCCCAGCCCAGAGGATGGAGGGGAACACAGCCCAGCCCAGCCCAGCCCAGAGGATGGAGGGGAACACAGCCCAGCCCAGCCCAGAGGATGGAGGGGAATGCAGCCCAGCCCAGCCCAGAGGATGGAGGGGAACGCAGCCCAGCCCAGCAAAGAGGATGGACGGGAACGCAGCCCAGCCCAGCCCCGTCCTGAGGATGGAGGGGAACACAGCCCAGCCCAGCCCCGTCCTGAGGATGGAGGGGAACGCAGCCCAGCCCAGCCCCGAGGATGGAGGGGAACCAGCCCAGCCCAGAGGATGGAGGGGAACGCAGCCCAGCCCAGCCCAGAGGATGGAGGGGAATGCAGCCCAGCCCAGCCCCGTCCTGAGGATGGAGGGGAACGCAGCCCAGCCCAGCCCCGAGGATGGAGGGGAACCAGCCCAGCCCAGAGGATGGAGGGGAACGCAGCCCAGCCCAGCCCAGAGGATGGAGGGGAATGCAGCCCAGCCCAGCCCCGTCCTGAGGATGGAGGGGAACGCAGCCCAGCCCAGCCCCGAGGATGGAGGGGAACCAGCCCAGCCCAGAGGATGGAGGGGAACGCAGCCCAGCCCAGCCCAGAGGATGGAGGGGAATGCAGCCCAGCCCAGCCCCGTCCTGAGGATGGAGGGGAACGCAGCCCAGCCCAGCCCAGAGGATGGAGGGGAACGCAGCCCAGCCCAGCCCAGAGAATGGAGGGGAATGCAGCCCAGCCCAGCCCCGTCCTGAGGATGGAGGGGAACGCAGCCCAGCCCAGCCCAGAGGATGGAGGGGAACACAGCCCAGCCCAGCCCCGAGGATGGAGGGGAACACAGCCCAGCCCAGCCCAGCCCAGCCCAGAGGATGGAGGGGAACGCACCCCAGCCCAGCCCAGAGGATGGAGGGGAACGCAGCCCAGCCCAGCCCAGAGGATGGAGGGGAATGCAGCCCAGCCCAGCCCCGTCCTGAGGATGGAGGGGAACGCAGCCCAGCCCAGCCCAGAGGATGGAGGGGAACGCACCCCAGCCCAGCCCAGCCCAGAGGATGGAGGGGAACGCAGCCCAGCCCTGTCCTGAGGATGGAGGGGAACGCAGCCCAGCCCCGTCCTGAGGATGGAGGGGAACGCAGCCCAGCCCCGTCCTGAGGACGGAGGGGAACGCAGCCCAGCCCAGCCCGGAGGATGGAGGGGAACGCAGCCCAGCCCAGCCCGGAGGATGGAGGGGAACGCAGCCCAGCCCAGCCCGGAGGATGGAGGGGAACGCAGCCCAGCCCAGCCCGGAGGATGGAGGGGAACGCAGCCCAGCCCTGTCCTGAGGATGGAGGGGAACGCAGCCCAGCCCTGTCCTGAGGATGGAGGGGAACACAGCCCAGCCCCGTCCAGAGGATGGAGGGGAACGCAGCCCAGCCCAGCCCGGAGGATGGAGGGGAACGCACCCCAGCCCAGCCCAGAGGATGGAAGGGAACGCAGCCCAGCCCAGCCCAGAGGATGGAGGGGAATGCAGCCCAGCCCAGCCCCGTCCTGAGGATGGAGGGGGACGCAGCCCAGCCCAGCCCGGAGGATGGAGGGGAACGCACCCCAGCCCAGCCCAGCCCATAGGATGGAGGGGAACGCAGCCCAGCCCTGTCCTGAGGATGGAGGGGAACGCAGCCCAGCCCCGTCCTGAGGATGGAGGGGAACGCAGCCCAGCCCCGTCCTGAGGACAGAGGGGAACGCAGCCCAGCCCAGCCCGGAGGATGGAGGGGAACGCAGCCCAGCCCAGCCCGGAGGATGGAGGGGAACGCAGCCCAGCCCAGCCCGGAGGATGGAGGGGAATGCAGCCCAGCCCAGCCCCGTCCTGAGGATGGAGGGGAACGCAGCCCAGCCCCGTCCTGAGGATGGAGGGGAACGCAGCCCAGCCCAGCCCAGCGGTGAGGGGGACCGCACAGAGAAGCTGCTGGGGGAGGGGTCCACAAGGACCCCCCTGCCCCGAGCTTAGTGCTCCCTTCAGAGCTGGGATCCGCTCTGGACGCCGGGGTTGGGTCAAAGGCCTTACGGGCTCTGTAGGGCTGTCAATGACGCACCGCCCAACACAGTGAGACATGAAGCAGATCTGACCACACAAAGCTCTGAGCAGGCCACCAGGGTGGCAGAGTGACACCAGCGTCACTGTAAGGCCTGCGAGTGTAGTGGCTGTGAGTGTGTCTGGGCCGTGAGTGTGTCTGGGCTGTGAGTGTGTCTGGGCTGTGAGTGTGTCTGGGCCGTGAGTGTGTCTGGACTGTGAGTGTGTCTGGGCTGTGAGTGTATCTGGGCTGTGAGTGTGTCTGGGCTGTGAGTGTATCTGGGCTGTGTGTCTGGCCTGTGAGTGTGTCTGGGCCGTGAGTGTGTCTGGGCCGTGAGTGTGTCTGGGCTGTGAGTGTGTCTGGCCTGTGAGTGTATCTGGGCTGTGAGTGTATCTGGGCTGTGAGTGTGTCTGGGCCGTGAGTGTGTCTGGGCTGTGAGTGTGTCTGGGCTGTGAGTGTGTCTGGGCCGTGAGTGTGTCTGGACTGTGAGTGTGTCTGGGCTGTGAGTGTATCTGGGCTGTGAGTGTGTCTGGGCTGTGAGTGTGTCTGGGCTGTGAGTGTATCTGGGCTGTGAGTGTGTCTGGCCTGTGAGTGTATCTGGGCTGTGAGTGTATCTGGGCTGTGAGTGTGTCTGGGCTGTGAGTGTATCTGGGCTGTTAGTATACCTGGGCTGTGAGTGTGTCTGGGCTGTGAGTGTATCTGGGCTGTGAGTGTGTCTGGGCTGTGAGTGTATCTGGGCTGTGAGTGTGTCTGGGCTGTGAGTGTATCTGGGCTGTGAGTGTGTCTGGGCTGTGAGTGTATCTGGGCTGTGAGTGTGTCTGGGCTGTGAGTGTGTCTGGGCTGTGAGTGTGTCTGGGCTGTGAGTGTATCTGGGCTGTGAGTGTGTCTGGGCTGTGAGTGTATCTGGGCTGTGAGTGTGTCTGGGCTGTGAGTGTATCTGGGCTGTGAGTGTGTCTGGGCTGTGAGTGTATCTGGGCTGAGTGTGTCTGGCCTGTGAGTGTATCTGGGCTGTGAGTGTATCTGGGCTGTGAGTGTGTCTGGGCTGTGAGTGTATCTGAGCTGTGAGTGTAGTTCAGCTGTGAGTGTATCTGGGCTGTGAGTGTGTCTGAGCTGTGAGTGTATCTGGGCTGAGTGTGTCTGAGCTGTGAGTGTATCTGGGCTATGAGTGTGTCTGGGCTGTGAGTGTATCTGGGTTGTGAGTGTAGTTCAGCTGTGAGTGTGTCTGGGCTGTGAGTGTATCTGGGCTGTGAGTGTGTCTGGGCTGTGAGTGTATCTGGGCTGTGAGTGTATCTGGGTTGTGAGTGTGTCTGGGCTGTGAGTGTATCTGGGTTGTGAGTGTGTCTGGGCTGTGAGTGTAGTTCAGTTGTGAGTGTAGCCCAGATACGAGTGTACCTGGGCTATGAGTGTAGCCCAGCTGAGTATCACCTAGCTCTGTGTGTGAGTTTGAAGTTCGAGGAGGATGTGCAGTGAGTCTGTGCATAGACCACCAGTCCTCATGGGTTGATGGCCGTTGGCACCGATGCTGTGTCGAGTGCACCTTGTAGTTGTGTGCACCATAAGAGAAGCAGGCACAAAGAAGCAGTGTAAGTGTTTCTAACAGAACAATGCGACTGGTCAGGGCCGAGGGAAGCTTGGAAAAATCCTGTGCTTCTGACTAGTGGTTCTTAATTAAAACCGGACCTTGTTTTGAAATCCACCACAACATACACAATGCAGGTAAAATTAATGTTACTCTCACTGAAAGCCTCAATTAACATGTTTCAGTAGAAAAATGCATAGCAGACACAAGAGTTTTGATGTTTTTTCAATGTGCATTTGCTGAGGTGACAGCTATTTACCCAGACCTTCCTGTCTTCCCGCAAACAGTTCCACGAGAAGGGCTGGACGGCACACCTCCTGCTCAGGCAGCTTAGACAGGGGCACAGTTAAGAACTGCGGGCACGTTCACGTGAGCAATTTAGCTGCTTTCAAAATGAGAACTGTATGATTAAAAGTCTGGCCAGCATTTCAGGAGGGCAAAGACCTCAGCTTTGGTGATAGGTCCTAATGGTTGAGTTTGAAGTTCCTCAGGCCCCTCAGAGCGGCTGAAGCGCCCGACAGAGGCGCAGAAAGGCAGGGACAAGGGGGAGAGGCTGGTGAGCAGAAACGGGCTTCCACGGGGCGGGCGGGACCTCCCTGCTCCCCCCCTCTTCCCCCCCCCCCCCCGGCCTTCATGCCCCACCTCCTGCGCTGCTGCCTTCCAGCACTGCTCTAGGGAGAGGTGGCCACAGCTCAGGGCCAGAGCAATGGTGACGACACCTGTATACTCCTGGAAGGCTCTGTGCAGAGGTGCCTGTGGGCACCGGGCTGTGGGCACCGGGCTGTGGGCACCAGGCTGTGGGCACCAGGCTGTGGGCACTGGGCTGTGTAGGAGTGCGGGGCGTTGCTGTGGCCCTGGGCACCGGGCTGTGGGCACCGGGCTGTGGGCACTGGGCTGTGGGCACCAGGCTGTGGGCACTGGGCTGTGTAGGAGTGCGGGGTGTTGCTGTGGCCCTGGGCACCGGACTGTGGGCACCGGGCTGTGGGCACCGGGCTGTGGGCACTGGGCTGTGGGCATTGGGCTGTGTAGGAGTGCGGGGCGTCCCTGTGGCCCTGGGCACCGGGCTGTGGGCACCGGGCTGTGGGCACTGGGCTGTGGGCACCAGGCTGTGGGCACTGGGCTGTGTAGGAGTGCGGGGTGTTGCTGTGGCCCTGGGCACCGGACTGTGGGCACCGGGCTGTGGGCACCGGGCTGTGGGCACTGGGCTGTGGGCATTGGGCTGTGTAGGAGTGCGGGGCGTCCCTGTGGCCCTGGGCACCGGGCTGTGGGCACTGGGCTGTGGGCACCGGGCTGTGTGGGGGTGCAGGGCGCTCCTGTGGCCCTGGGCACCGGGCTGTGGGCACCGGGCTGTGGGCACCAGGCTGTGGGCACTGGGCTGTGTAGGAGTGCGGGGCGTTGCTGTGGCCCTGGGCACCGGGCTGTGGGCACCGGGCTGTGGGCACTGGGCTGTGGGCACCAGGCTGTGGGCACTGGGCTGTGTAGGAGTGCGGGGTGTTGCTGTGGCCCTGGGCACCGGACTGTGGGCACCGGGCTGTGGGCACTGGGCTGTGGGCATTGGGCTGTGTAGGAGTGCGGGGCGTCCCTGTGGCCCTGGGCACCGGGCTGTGGGCACTGGGCTGTGGGCACCGGGCTGTGTGGGGGTGCAGGGCGCTCCTGTGGCCCTGGGCACCGGGCTGTGGGCACCGGGCTGTGGGCACTGGGCTGTGGGAACTGGGCTGTGTAGGAGTGCGGGGCATCCCTGTGGCCCTGGGCACCAGGCTGTGGGCATCGGGCTGTGTGGAGGTGCAGGGCGCTCCTGTGGCCCTGGGCACCAGGCTGTGGGCACCGGGCTGTGTGGGGGTGCAGGGCGCTCCTGTGGCCCTGGGCACCGGGCTGTGGGCACCGGGCTGTGGGCACTGGGCTGTGGGCACTGGGCTGTGTAGGAGTGCGGGGCATCCCTGTGGCCCTGGGCACTGGGCTGTGGGCACTGGGCTGTGGGCACCGGGCTGTGTGGGGGTGCAGGGCGCTCCTGTAGCCCTGGGCACCGGGCTGTGGGCACCGGGCTGTGGGCACTAGGCTGTGGGCACTGGGCTGTGTAGGAGTGCGGGGCATCCCTGTGGCCCTGGGCACCGGGCTGTGGGCACCGGGCTGTGTGGAGGTGCAGGGCGCTCCTGTGGCCCTGGGCACCGGGCTGTGGGCATTGGGCTGTGTAGGAGTGCGGGGCGTCCCTTGGCCCTGGGCTGTGTAGGAGTGTAGGGCACCCCTGTGGCCCTGGGCACCAGGCACTCGGAAGTAAGGCGGATGCACAGATTGGCTATCTCACAGGTGTGATCAGCGTTTCCCCCGGGGAGGGGGGGCTCTGATGGCACACCCCCCCCGCTGGTGGGGACAGGTATGGGGCCTGCTCCAGCCTCCTCCGTTCCCTTCCACTGCTCCCCATTCCGCTGTGGGGGGCGTCCCTGGGGGAGGGGTCTGGGGTCTGGATGACCGCTACCTCCAGGAGGGCACCAGCGTTTGTGTGTGCAGGCGTGCACACATGAGCCCCAGTGAACATATTCTCAAGTGACACAGGAGCGAGCCCCATCCCCGGGAATGACCTAGTGTCTGGGTTTCTCTCTCGAGTTTCCGCTTCCTTTCATGACCCTGGGCTTAAAAGCAACAGCGGCACGTTGTTTACTACCGGTGACCTCCTTGAGTTTTAATGAGGGAAGTATGGCCAGGACGGCTGTAATGATGGAGCCCGGCCAGGCGTCAGGTGCTGGAATGGTAAGGGAGGCCACTGTCGCCCTCCCCCGCGCCCCCCCACGCCCGCCCGCCCCTCCCCCCACATCCTCATGCCGGATGCTGGCATTCGCGCCCCATGCCTTGGTGCCCCATGGGCACGGGACCAGTCCTGGGCCCAGTGCATGCCAAGCACGTGCCCACACCAGGCCTGGCCGGCATTACGGGACTCACAGAGCACTGTCCTGCCGAGCACGTGAGAGCCAAACCTGGGGTCATGGAGAGCTTTCTGCTGCCTCCTCAAAGACCCAGTGGGAAGAAAGCTGCAAGCAGGGACATGCTACCTCACCCCGGGCCTGCACCCTGGCCCCTGCCTGCCTGCAGCCGGCCAGCCAGACCAGCTGGCCAGCCAGACCAGCCGGCCAGCCAGACCAGCCGGCCAGCCAGACAAGGCGGCCAGCCAGACCAGACGGTCAGCCAGACCAGCCGGCCAGCCAGACCAGATGGCCAGCCAGACCAGCCGGCCAGCCAGACCAGGCGGCCAGCAAGACCAGGTGGCCAGTCAGACCAGCCGGCCAGCCAGACCAGGCGGCCAGCCAGACCAGGCGGCCAGCAAGACCAGGTGGCCAGTCAGACCAGCCGGCAAGTCAGACCAGGCGGCCAGTCAGTCCAGACGGCCAGCCAGACTATATGGCCAACCAGACCAGACGGCCAACCAGACCAGACGGCCAGTCAGACCAGGCGGTCAGTCAGACCAGCCGGCCAGCCAGACCAGCCGGCCAGCCAGACAAGGCGGCCAGCCAGACCAGACGGCCAGCCAGACCAGGCGGTCAGTCAGACCAGACGGCATGGGCTTCCAGCGTCCCCACTTGAAAATGATGGCAGTGTCCACTCCGGCCTGGCCATCGGCTGGTTCTAGCAAGAGGGACCACAGAGGGAAGGTGTGTGACACCTGGCTTCGGTTCTCAGTGCCCCGCAGGCCTCTGGGGCCGGGAGGAGTGTGGGCACACCAGCTGCGCGGCCCCAGAGCCGGCGAGGCCGCGGTGGGGGACGAGGAGGCGGGGGGCAGGAGGAGGGGTGTGAATGAGTCCCGCTGGGAAAGCCAGACTCCAAGCTTCCACATGAATGCTTTGAAAGGGGGCCTGGCCTGGGGTGCCCCCAGGGGGTGCACGAGCTCGGGGGTGCAGACCGGGCCCCCTGGACCGGCCGTGCTCTGAACCCCCTCCTCAAAGAGGAGCGTGCCCGTGACCTGCGGGGGAGGGGCGGGGAGCAGGTCGCCTGGTGGAGCCTTAATTACCACTGTATCCCGTGGGGCTCTGAGCGCTGTCCGTGGTCGGAGCCACGGGGATACTCAGTGGCCAAGATCCCCACGGGCCGCGCTGCGGGACACACAGCGGCCTCGCTCTGGCGATAGCTCTAGTCCCCGTCCTCTATTACATGAACCCAGCCCCTGCGTGGATCTCACGAGCTCTGTGGATTCCTGACACTTCCCAGGACCAGAGCTGAAGACAGCCATCAAGACCGGTAGACACACTACACCTGTCCTAAACCCACACTGGTCCCCACCCTCCCAGCAGGGCCCGCAGCCCCAGCTCCCCCCCCCCCCCCGAAGCCCAGCTTCCCAGTCTCCAACTGCGCATTGCCCTCTCCTCTTGGTTGCCCGTACTTGGCTTTGACTGTCTGTCCCCTTCTTCCAAAAGGCTGGAGACCGAGAGAGGCACTGAGTGTCACCGAGTTAGGGGTGGCTGCAGGGGTGCAGAGGTGCGAGGCTGGGCCCGGGAGTGTCGCTCCTTGCTGGGGGGATGCTGCCACGCTAGTCTGGAAGTCCTCGTCCCCCGGCCCGTCCAGCACGCCAGGCCGGAAGACGCCACAGGCCCCCGCGGAGGACGGGCCGGACACCGCTCTTCCAGACCGCGCCCAGGCCGCCCCCGCCCCCAGCCGCGCCAGCTCGGGCCACAGCGTGTGAGACAGGCTTCGTGTGGCCTCTCTTCCCGGAGCAAAGGGGAGATCCACAGTGCTAGCATACACCGTTGCTAGTCCCGGGTTCCACTCAAGATCCACTCAGTCTTGTTTGGGGTCCCACTGTCACCAGACCTCCGACAGCAGGCTCCACGCACAGGGCATGCCCGCTGGAGGGGCAGGAAGCCGGGGGTAGCGGACGCCACAGCCAAGACCCTCAACGGCACTGAGGCCCCCTCCATGCTCAGGCTCTCTTCACTGGCAGAAAAGCCACGGCGGGATCCAGGGCCCAGGGACTTATGATGGGGCTGGCGCTGACCCTGCCCCCCAGGGCCCAGGGACCTGATGGGGCTGGCGCTGACCCCCCAGGGACCTACGATGGGGCTGGCGCTGACCCCCCAGGGACCTGATGGGGCTGGCGCTGACCCCCCAGGGCCCAGGGACCTGATGGGGCTGGCGCTGACCCCCCAGGGACCTGATGGGGCTGGCGCTGACCCCCCAGGGGCCTGAATGGGCTGGCTCTGACCCCCCAGGGCCCAGGGACCTACAATGGGGCTGGCGCTGACCCCCCAGGGGCCTGATGGGGCTGGCGCTGACCCCCCAGGGGCCTGATGGGGCTGGCGCTGACCCCCCAGGGCCCAGGGACCTACGATGGGGCTGGCGCTGACCCCCCAGGGACCTGATGGGGCTGGCGCTGACCCCCCAGGGCCCAGGGGCCTACGATGGGGCTGGCGCTGACCCCCCAGGGACCTGATGGGGCTGGCGCTGACCCCCCAGGGCCCAGGGGCCTACGATGGGGCTGGCTCTGACCCCCCAGGGCCCAGGGACCTACGATGGGGCTGGCGTTGATGTAGTCAGAACCGCTGAGGCTGTTCTCCGCTTTCAGCAGGATCCTGGCGTGGTCATCTGCAAGAAGCCCAGAGCAGAGGGTCAGACCGGTGCTGCCGTCACCCAGGGCCAGAGAGGCCTCCTCCCCCAGCCAGGCCCGGGACTCCTCCCTCAGCGAGGCCCTGGCCTCCTCCCCCAGTGAAGACTGGGCCTCCTCCATCCGTGAGCCCGAGCCTTCTCTCCCACTGAGGACCGGGCCTCCCGCCTCAGCGAGGCCCCGGGCCTCCTCCCCAGCCAGGCTTCCCTTCCCTCCCTGCTAGAAGGGACGGCAGGGATGTACCACAAAGTGCGCAGCTGGCAGGAGTTAGATAGTCAGATGCTTTTCTCTTATACAACCCTTGTGGAAGTTTTTGTCTCCGTGGTGTTTTAAAAAGGGTTTGTCTTTAAGAATAGACGTATCTGTCAGCATACAGTAAAGGATGCAGACAAGAATACCAACAGACCACTGTCAAAAACATCACGTTCTGTAGTGCAGATAAATGACTAAATCCCTGAAGTTACCAGAATTTAGTTTTAAAAGCGAGCAAGAAAATGTGGATGAAAGAACAGAGGGGGAGCGTGAGGGGGACACGCCACCGCGAAAACGTGTCTCCACAGGCAAGTCACCCCACGGGGGCGCGGGCTGTGGCTGCCGCGCTGGCGGGCATGGAGGCTGGGTCTTCCCGTCCGGGCCTCCTGCTTGCTGTGACCCTCTCTGCCTCACGTACAGGGACTTTCAAACCTTGGCTTCAGCCGGAAGAGTTAGGGACGCTGGCGGACACGGGCAGACACAGGCGGGCGGGGGGGGGGGGGTGGCGGCACGGGAAGGCACAGGGCCTTACTCTGCCCCCTGGTCCCTGCTCTAGGCCTCCCCTCAGAGCACACAGCACCACCCACACCACAGACAACGGAGACTCTGTGCCCCAGCCAGCCGCTGGGACTGCCCTAGAGCTGCACCCGGCCACCCCAGCTCCCCGTGTCTGCCCCCATGGAAGGCAGGAAGGAAGAAAGGGAGAGAGAAGGGAAGAGGAAGGAAAGAAGGAAGGGATGGATAGAAGGAGGGAAGGAAAGAGGAAGGAATGAAAGAAGGGAGGAAAGGAAGGAATGAAGAAAAGGAGGAAGGAAGAAGGAAGGAAAGAAGGAAGAAGGAAGGAAGAAAAGGAGGAAGGAGAAAAGAAGGAAGGAGGAAGAAGGAAGGAAGGAAGGAAGGAAGAAAAGGAGGAAGAAAAAAGAAGGAAGGATAGGAAGAAGGAAGGAAGAAGAAAGGAAGTCTAGAAGGAGGAAGGAGAAAATAACAATAGCCTCCCGAGCTACAGTAACCACAGCCTGTGAGCTACAGTCACCACAGCCTGTGAGCTACAGTAACCACAGCCTCTGAGCTACAGTCATCACAGCCTGTGAGCTACAGTCACCACAGCCTGTGAGCTACAATAACCACAGCCTCTGAACTACAGTCACCACAGCCTGTGAGCTACAGTAACCACAGCCTGTGAGCTACAATAACCACAGCCTGTGAGCTACAGTCACCACAGCCTGTGAGCTACAGTAACCACAGCCTGTGAGCTACAGTAATCACAGCCTCTGAACTACAGTCACCACAGCCTGTGAGCTACAGTAACCACAGCCTGTGAGCTACAATAACCACAGCCTCTGAACTACAGTCACCACAGCCTGTGAGCTACAGTAACCACAGCCTGTGAGCTACAATAACCACAGCCTGTGAGCTACAGTCACCACAGCCTGTGAGCTACAGTAACCACAGCCTGTGAGCTACGGTCATCACAGCCTGTGAGCTACAATAACCACAGCCTGTGAGCTACAATAACCACAGCCTGTGAGCTACAGTAACCACAGCCTCTGAGCTACAGTCATCACAGTCTCTGAGCTACAGTAACCACAGCCTCTGAGCTACAGTCACCACAGCTTGTGAGCTACAGTCACCACAGCCTCTGAGCTACAGTCACCACAGCCTGTGAGCTACAGTAATCACAGCCTCTGAGGTACAGTAACCACAGCCTCTGAGGTACAGTAACCACAGCCTGTGAGCTACAGTCACCACAGCCTCTGAGCTACAGTTACCACAGCTTCTGAGCTACAGTCACCACAGCCTCTGAGCTAGTTACCACAGCCTCTGAGCTACAGTAACCACAGCCTGTGTACTACAGTCACCACAGCCTGTGAGCTACAGTAACCACAGCCCCTGAGCTACAGTAACCAGAGCCTCTGAGCTACAGTCACAACTGCACACCCAGGCTTTACCCCACCCATTCCCATCGCCTCCCACTCCTGCAGACAGGAGCTCCACCCACTCTCCCATCTGCAAATCCAGCGGCGGCCAGCTGTTGGTACACCCCAACCTCTGTCCTTCTCCTCAGGCTGCACCTTGTGTTTTTACTGGGCGGCCGGATGGCCCAGGGCTGTCTCCTGAGTCCTGGAGACCTGCGTGGAGTCCTCGCCTCCTGACCTTTGTCATAGGAAAGGACGGGTGAGGATGTGCGTCTGGGGTAGGGTGCCACTGTGCTACACAGCTCAGCAAGGTGGTGAGGAATGGCTACCAGGGAGCTGGGTCCCACAAACGCCAGACTTCGCCTCTGAGATCTCGTGTTTCTGCCCTGGGCCATAGGCCACAGCCGTGGTCATGATCAGAGCGGTGAGGTTGGTGTGGCCGCTGGTGAGCAGACTGTTCGTCTGCTGTTGGCAGTGCAGCTGGGCAGCAGCAGTGGGGAGAGGTGGACGGGAGAGGCGGGGCAGGGAGGGCGAGTCCGGCCCTCTCCTCCCGCAGCAGCTGGACACGGCCTGGCCAGGGCCGGCCCCACAGGCAGAGGTCGGCTCCTCACAGCTCTACAGAACAAGACACAGGTCACGCGTGCCTGTCTGCAAGGGAGCATGGCTTTGTTAGACACAAATGGGGGAAAGCAGAGGCTGTCTTCATATGAAAGGACTGACATGCCTGGCGGTGGCTCACACCTGTGATTCTAGCTACCCAGGAGGATGAGGTCTGAGGATTGCAGTTTGAAGCCAGCCCAGGAGGAAAGTCTGAGTCTCTTACCTCCAATGAACCACCAGACAAGCTGGAAGCAGCCTTGAGAGAAAAGGCCAGGGTGCAAGGTGCAGGCATGGAGTTCAAGCCCAGGCCCGGCACCACTACCAGGGAAGATGGATGGGTGTAAGCCTCAAATTGGACGGTGAGCCTTCGACAGAGCCACGCAGGGGAAGGCAGTGCAGCCTTGCTGACGGACAGGAAGGGTGGGGTGTGGCGAGCCTCGTTCCCTGGACGTGGAGGTGGCGCGGTGCCACCGATGGCAGCTTTTGGGGGAGTCTGTGTCGCTTCCAGTGACCTTGGGGTCTGCAGGGTCCCTCGCTGCCCCTGCGCTGGCGGCTCCCTTGGCCCGGGGATGGCTCGGAGCACGGGGTGGGGTGCCGGCCGGAGATGGAGCTGGCGTTTAGCCTCATGCTTGACTTCACGTGCTTGTTGGGCACTGGCCAGGCCTCCTGGGGTCTGGGGCCAGCCTGACCGGCTCAGCTCTCAGCCCTGACCTGAGAGGGTGGCGACAAACCACAGTGTGTGTGGGGAGAACGGGGCCAGCGCGCCCTGCCGACGGTTTGCAGCCCCGCCTTGAAGATGAGCGAAAAGGACCCGTCAGGAAAGCCCAGGGGGAGGCGGCGGGGCCAGCGCGCCTGCCTGGCCTGGCCAGACCCCCTCTATCACGGAGGGACGGTGGGGCTCAGCTCCTGACCAGGGCGGAGGGGCAGGGCTGATGGCCCTACAGACACCGCTGGATGACGGTGGCCAGAGCCCAGGAGTGAGCTGCAGAGGCACACTATGCCCTCAAGAAAGAGCACTTAGAGGTGGAGCCGGCACCCAGACCCTAAGCTTGCAGTGAGAGCCAGAACTGGATCCCACACCCGGAGCCTGCACCGAGACCCAGACCTAGAGCCCGCACCCAGACCTGGAGCCCACACCCAGACCCGTAGCCTGCACCCAGACCTGGAGCCCACACCCAGATCCGTACCCTGCACCGAGACCCAGGCCTGGAGCCTGTACCCAGACCCAGTACCAGACCCACACCCAGACCTGGAGCCTGCACCCAGACCTGAAGCCCGCACCCAGACCCGTAGCCTGCACTGAGACCCAGACCTGGAGCCTGCACCCAGACCCAGAACTGGACCTACACCCAGACCTGGAGCCTGCACCCAGACCTGGAGCCCACACCCAGAGCTGGGGCTGGCACCCAGACCTGGAGCCCGGGACCCAGACCCAGAATCAGATCCCACACCCAGAGCCGGAGCCCGCACCCGCACCCCCGCGGGGCCCTTGGGAGGGCCCCAAAGGCTCCTCCTGGAACGGCAGGCAGGTTGCTGTCACCTCTCTGACTGGAGTGAGCCCACAGATGCGCCCTGGTGCCGGCCCCGCGTGTCTGTCTGTATGCACGCATCCTTGGCTTTCCATTCGCTTGAGGTTGGCTTGCCTCTTACAGCCTCCTCCATCTCCATTTCTGTGATTATACGGAGCCCGACCCATTTTTGTGCCGTAAAACAGCACGTGTTGGTGGGCGAGCAGCGACGTGCCAGCAAGCACGGCGGTCTGTGGTCACCATGCTTCTGAAGGCCAGCCACACCAGTTCCTCATCCCGGGCTCTGCCGGCAGTGGACGAGGCACAGAGCCCAGGGCCGTGCAGCTGCAGACTCCCAGGAGACGCCACGGAGGGGCTGCAGCCCACACCGGCCACAGGAGGGCCCGGACTCGGCCCAGACGTCAGACGCAGCATCTGCCACCAAGCCCAGGAGTGGGGGGCCACTGCTGCCCGCAGGGGACATCGCAAGCACCAACTGCAGAACACCTGAGGTCCCAAACTCCTCTCCCCTCCCAGAGCCGCCCCTCACACCGCACCCCTCCCTCCAGACTCAACACCCCTCCCGTCCCCCACCACGCAAGGAAGAAGTCCTCAGAAACCTCAGGGGAGCAATCACAAAGTTCAACATGCAGCACTGGCTCCTGGTACGCATGGGTGGTGCTAAGCACTGTCACTTCAAGGCAGTGTGCCAAGTGCAAAGGAGGGAGAGGTACAGGCCACATGGCAGCCACAGAACCCCCTCCACAGGGCCTGTGCACACAGCAGCCACAGAACCCCCTCCACAGGGCCTGTGCACACAGCAGCCACAGAACCACGTCCACAGGGCCTGTGCACACAGCAACCACAGAACCACGTCCACAGGGCCTGTGCACACAGCAGCCACAGAACCCCCTCCACAGGGCCTGTGCACACAGCAGCCACAGAACCCCCTCCACAGGGCCTGTGCACACAGCAGCCACAGAACCATGTCCACAGGGCCTGTGCACCCAAAACCACGTCCATGGAGCCTGTGAACGCAGAACCACGTCCACGGGGCCTGTGCACCCAAAACCACGTCCATGGAGCCTGTGAACGCAGAACCACGTCCACAGGGCCTGTGCACCCAAAACCACGTCCATGGAGCCTGTGAACACAGAACCACGTCCACAGGGCCTGTGCACCCAAAACCACGTCCATGGAGCCTGTGAACGCAGAACCACGTCCGCGGGGCCTGTGCACCCAAAACCACGTCCATGGAGCCTGTGAACGCAGAACCACGTCCACGGGGCCTGTGCACCCAAAACCACGTCCGCGGGGCCTGTGAACACAGAACCACGTCCGCGGGGCCTGTGCACCCAAAACCACGTCCATGGAGCCTGTGAACGCAGAACCACGTCCGCGGGGCCTGTGCACCCAAAACCATGTCCATGGAGCCTGTGAATGCAGAACCATGTCCGCGGGGCCTGTGCACCCAAAACCACGTCCATGGAGCCTGTGAACGCAGAACCACGTCTGCGGGGCCTGTGCACCCAAAACCACGTCCATGGAGCCTGTGAACGCAGAACCACGTCCGCGGGGCCTGTGCACCCAAAACCACGTCCATGGAGCCTGTGAACGCAGAACCACGTCCGCGGGGCCTGTGCACCCAAAACCACGTCCATGGAGCCTGTGAACGCAGAACCACGTCCGCGGGGCCTGTGCACCCAAAACCACGTCCATGGAGCCTGTGAACGCAGAACCACGTCCGCGGGGCCTGTGCACCCAAAACCACGTCCATGGAGCCTGTGAACGCAGAACCACGTCCGCGGGGCCTGTGCACCCAAAACCACGTCCATGGAGCCTGTGAACGCAGAACCACGTCCGCGGGGCCTGTGCACCCAAAACCACGTCCATGGAGCCTGTGAACACAGAACCACGTCCGCGGGGCCTGTGCACACAGCAGCCACACAACTGCATCCACAGGGCCTGTGCACCCTTGTTTCATGTCCCAAGGAATCTGCCAGGTCTCCCTTCTTATGTGGGGACACCAGGCAGATATGTACAGATCTCCTCTCTGCCTCCCCCACCGGCAGGTACTTACAAGTCAGCACGGCCAGCGACCGGTTCTTGGGCATGTTCTCCTCCCTCTGGGCCACGAGTGAGCTGTTGGGCTCTGCCTGGTAGGTGCACAGTGCCTCCCATTCCTGGTCCAGCCGGTTCTTGTTCCTCAAGTGGTCCTCCATGTAGGCCTGGAAGAGGACACAGAGTCAGGACAGGCTGTGAGCAGGGAGACTGCTGGGACACAGCAATCCTCTTGGTTTTTCCTGGGCCTCCAGGTGGACTTGAGGTCCCTGTGTGGGGGCCAGGCTTGGGCACCAATCAAGAACTGAGTCATGAAGTCCACGCTGCAGACAGGATGAACTGTGTGGAAGGTTCAGTCACACTGAAGTAAGGAGGTCGGGTCTAGCCACATGGTGGATGGTAGGGTCTGGCATCTTGCCTTCCCGCTGGGGGAGGGAAACGCCACCACCTCCCAGGGGATGGGCGGGCCCGGATCCCTGGAGACAGGGGCGGGCTCGTGGCTGGTAGGTTACTGAGTCTGTCAGTCCAGTGTCTGAGACTGGGAATTTCCGGTGGACCTGCCCCCTGCGCTGACCCTAGTGAGGACAGATCAGCACAGGCCTCATTACGCATGCCACGTGTCTCCATGTCCTGTGTCCTGTCTCCTGGCTCGTCTCGGATCATCATGGTGTCCCTGTTCAGCTCTCCATCGGAGCTGAGTTGGTTTGTTGGTTTTTTGTTCTTTCCTCTCTGGCCTTTCCTAAAAGGTGTATTTGGGGGCTGCAGGTCTTTATAACAACGGTTGTCTACAGCCAGCTAACTGTATAATAAAGACTCCAATGCTCTAATCATCCAGAATGTGGCTTCTGGGATGATTCACCTTCAACAGTGTCAGATCGTCAGATCCACAGTGTGTGGACCTGGGGAGAAGGAGCATGGAGAGGCTGGGCTGGGCTTTGTGTGTCCCGAGATGTGCAGGCCTGGACAGGGACCCCAGGGCAGAGGTGTGTGCGCAGTGGGGTGCAGAGGGGTGCAGCGAGGTGCAGTGGGCACAGCGGGGCGCAGTGGGCACAGCAGGGCGCAGTGGGCACAGCGGGCACAGCAAGGCGCAGTGGGCACAGCGAGGCGCAGTGGGCACAGCGAGGCGCAGTGGGCACAGCGAGGCGCAGTGGGCACAGCGGGGCGCAGTGGGTGCAGTGGGCACAGCAGGGCGCAGTGGGCACAGCGGGGCACAGCGAGGCGCAGTGGGCACAGCGAGGCGCAGTGGGCACAGCGGGCACAGCGAGGTGCAGTGGGCACAGTGGGCACAGCAAGGTGCAGTGGGCACAGTGAGGCGCAGTGGGCACAGCGGGGCACAGCGAGGCGCAGTGGGCACAGCGGGGCACAGTGAGGCGCAGTGGGCACAGCGGGGCACAGCGAGGCGCAGTGGGCACAGCGGGGCACAGCGAGGCGCAGTGGGCACAGCGGGGCACAGCGAGGCGCAGTGGGCACAGCGGGGCACAGTGAGGCGCAGTGGGCACAGCGGGGCACAGCGAGGCGCAGTGGGCACAGCGGGGCACAGTGAGGCGCAGTGGGCACAGCGGGGCACAGCGAGGCGCAGTGGGCACAGCGGGGCACAGCGAGGTGCAGTGGGCACAGCGGGGCACAGCGAGGTGCAGTGGGCACAGCGGGGCACAGCGAGGCGCAGTGGGCACAGCGGGGCACAGCGGGCACAGTGAGGTGCAGTGGGCACAGCGGGGCACAGTGAGGCGCAGTGGGCACAGCAGGGCACAGCGAGGCGCAGTGGGCACAGCGGGGCACAGCGGGCACAGTGAGGTGCAGTGGGCACAGCGGGGCACAGCGGGCACAGTGAGGTGCAGTGGGCACAGCGGGCACAGTGAGGTGCAGTGGGCACAGCGGGGCACAGCGAGGCGCAGTGGGCACAGCGGGGCACAGCGGGCACAGTGAGGTGCAGTGGGCACAGCGGGGCACAGCGGGCACAGTGAGGTGCAGTGGGCACAGCAAGGTGCAGTGGGCACAGTGAGGCGCAGTGGGCACAGCAGGACGCAGCAGGACGTTCATTCATGATGCGTCAAGCTAAAGCACTCATTGTCTCATTTCTCTCCAAGACACGGGCTGGGAACAGATGCGGTATGGTGACAGCTGCCTGAAATTACTTGTCTGAAAAACAGGAAAATGTCACTTGAACCAAGGCACCGCCGAGGCCTGCTGGGGACCTGGGACCCAGGGTGCGGGCAGCGCGCTCTGCTGTCTCGGGGGCTGAGAGGGGTTCAGGGGCAGGAAGGGGCCGTGACAGGGGTGTGAGGTGTGGGGTGTGTGTGAGGTGTGAGGTGTGAGGATGTGTGAGGTGTGAGGTGTGAGGGGGTGTGAGGTGTGAGGGGGTGTGAGGTGTGAGGGGGTGTGAGGTGTGAGGAGGTGTGAGGTATGTGAGGTGTGAGGTGTGGGTTGGTGTGAGGTGTGTGAGGTGTGAGGAGGTGTGAGGTGTGAGGTGTGGGTTGGTGTGAGGTGTGTGAGGTGTGAGGAGGTGTGAGGTGTGAGGGGTGTGAGGTGTGAGGGGGTGTGAGGTGTGAGGAGGTGTGAGGTGTGAGGATGTGTGAGGTGTGAGGTGTGAGGGGGTGTGAGGTGTGAGGGGGTGTGAGGGGGTGTGAGGTGTGGGGTGTGTGTGAGGTGTGAGGATGTGTGAGGTGTGAGGGGGTGTGAGGTGTGAGGGGGTGTGAGGTGTGAGGAGGTGTGAGGTGTGTGAGGTGTGAGGTGTGGGTTGGTGTGAGGTGTGTGAGGTGTGAGGAGGTCTGAGGTGTGAGGGGTGTGAGGTGTGAGGGGGTGTGAGGTGTGAGGAGGTATGAGGAGGTGTGAGGTGTGAGGATGTGTGAGGAGGTGTGAGGTGTGAGGGGGTGTGAGGTGTGAGGGGGTGTGAGGTGTGAGGGGGTGTGAGGTGTGAGGAGGTGTGAGGTGTGTGAGGTGTGAGGTGTGGGTTGGTGTGAGGTGTGTGAGGTGTGAGGAGGTCTGAGGTGTGAGGGGTGTGAGGTGTGAGGGGGTGTGAGGTGTGAGGAGGTATGAGGAGGTGTGAGGTGTGAGGATGTGTGAGGAGGTGTGAGGTGTGAGGGGGTGTGAGGTGTGAGGGGGTGTGAGGTGTGAGGGGGTGTGAGGTGTGAGGAGGTGTGAGGTGTGAGGAGGTGTGAGGTGTGGGTTGGTGTGAGGTGTGTGAGGTGTGAGGAGGTCTGAGGTGTGAGGGGTGTGAGGTGTGAGGGGGTGTGAGGGGGTGTGAGGTGTGTGAGGTGTGAGGGGGTGTGAGGTGTGTGAGGTGTGAGGTGTGGGGGTGTGAGGTGTGAGGAGGTGTGAGGTGTGATGAGGTGTGAAGTGAGGGGGTGTGAGGTGTGAGGTGTGAGGGGGTGTGAGGTGTGGGAGGTGTGAGGTGTGAGGGGGTGTGAGGTGTGAGGAGGTGTGAGGTGTGAGGAGGTGTGAGGTGTGAGGTGTGAGGGGGTGTGAGGTGTGAGGGGGTGTGAGGTGTGAGGGGGTGTGAGGTGTGGGAGGTGTGAGGTGTGAGGGGGTGTGAGGTGTGAGGAGGTGTGAGGTGTGAGGAGGTGTGAGGTGTGAGGTGTGAGGGGGTGTGAGGTGTGAGGGGTGTGAGGTGTGAGGGGGTGTGAGGTGTGAGGAGGTGTGAGGTGTGAGGATGTGTGAGGTGTGAGGTGTGAGGGGGTGTGAGGTGTGAGGGGGTGTGAGGTGTGAGGGGGTGTGAGGTGTGAGGAGGTGTGAGGTGTGAGGAGGTGTGAGGTGTGGGTTGGTGTGAGGTGTGTGAGGTGTGAGGAGGTCTGAGGTGTGAGGGGTGTGAGGTGTGAGGGGGTGTGAGGGGGTGTGAGGTGTGTGAGGTGTGAGGGGGTGTGAGGTGTGTGAGGTGTGAGGTGTGGGGGTGTGAGGTGTGAGGAGGTGTGAGGTGTGATGAGGTGTGAAGTGAGGGGGTGTGAGGTGTGAGGTGTGAGGTGTGAGGTGTGAGGAGGTGTGAGGTGTGAGGGGGTGTGAGGTGTGAGGAGGTGTGAGGTGTGAGGAGGTGTGAGGTGTGAGGGGGTGTGAGGAGTGAGGGGGTGTGAGGTGTGAGGTGTGAGGGGGTGTGAGGTGTGGGAGGTGTGAGGTGTGAGGGGGTGTGAGGTGTGAGGAGGTGTGAGGTGTGAGGTGTGAGGTGTGAGGAGGTGTGAGGTGTGAGGGGGTGTGAGGAGTGAGGAGGTGTGAGGTGTGAGGGGGTGTGAGGTGTGAGGGGGTGTGAGGAGTGAGGTGTGAGGGGGTGTGAGGTGTGAGGTGTGAGGGGGTGTGAGGTGTGGGAGGTGTGAGGTGTGAGGGGGTGTGAGGAGGTGTGAGGAGGTGTGAGGTGTGAGGAGGTGTGAGGTGTGAGGAGGTGTGAGGTGTGAGGGGGTGTGAGGTGTGAGGGGGTGTGAGGAGTGAGGTGTGAGGAGGTGAGGTGAGGAGGTGTGAGGGGGTGTGAGGTGTGAGGAGGTGTGAGGTGTGAGGGGGTGTGAGGAGGTGTGAGGTGATGGGGTGTGAGGAGGTGTGAGGAGGTGTGAGGGGGTGTGAGGTGTGAGGGGGTGTGAGGTATGAGGAGGTGTGAGGGGTGTGAGGAGGTGTGAGGTGTGAGGAGGTGTGAGGGGGTGTGAGGAGGTGTGAGGGGGTGTGAGGTGTGAGGAGGTGAGGTGTGAGGAGGTGTGAGGTGTGAGGAGGTGTGAGGGGGTGTGAGGTGTGAGGAGGTGTGAGGTGTGAGGAGGTGTGAGGGGGTGTGAGGAGGTGTGAGGGGGTGTGAGGTGTGAGGAGGTGTGAGGAGGTGTGAGGGGGTGTGAGGAGGTGTGAGGGGGTGTGAGGTGTGAGGGGGGTCATGGCTGTAGGGGGCGAGGGCAGCCCCTCTGCTCTGGGACCACAGGCAGAGCCACCATTCACGCTGGCACGTCTGTAACGGGAGCCTGGCTCTCCCCGATGGGTGGCACCGAGGCACTGGCATGGTCTGTGAGCTAAGGTGCTGCTGGCGTGCACAAACCATGTGAAAACACACGTGCTGGTGTTGCAGGGCGTCATGGAGCTGGCCATGGACCGGGGGCCCGGGGCCTGCGCCTGACCCTGGAGGGCTGTCCCCAGCACCCCAGGTCCACACAGCCCAGGGCCTGCGCCTGACCCTCACAGGGCTGTCCCCACCACCCGTGACCACAGCCCAGGGCCTGCGCCTGACCCTCACAGGGCTGTCCCCACCACCCAGGTCCACACAGAAGCTGTGTGCATGCCGTCAACCCGGTCTCATGCTTCTGCTCTGGTTACACGGAGGCTGGGCAGCTCTGCACTCAGCCAGCAGAGCCAGGGAGCCAGGGCTGTGCCCGGGGCCGCGCCCGCGCCTGACAGCCTCGATCGCCGATGTCACTGCGGACAGAGCGGCCTCTGAACATTCCAGGCCACAGGCCAGAGTGGCCAGCTCAAGGCCAGCTCCAGAGGACCAGCCTGGCTGGGAAACCACCGCCGAGTATGATACACAGCCCCGTTTTCATGCGAGTCCACATAAGAGAGCAGAGTGTGCGTGCACATGTGTGCACACTGCTCCCAAACACGGGAAGGAGACCCTTGGACCATGTCTGTCTCCTCCAAGTTCCGACCAAGATCCCTGGCCCACCCTCAGAGGCTGGCTCTGCCCTCCTGGTCAGCCTCTGGCCAGCGCCTCAGTTCTTGTCTGGAAGGCTGTGGGGCCTAGCGGGGGGGGGGGGGGGCAGCGTAGGTGGGGCACTGGGTTGACGTCCTTGCTGTTACCGTCAGCTAGGGCGGCTGGAGAAGCCGGTGCCCGTGTCCACAGCTGTGTCCCACGGCACATATCCACTCCCGCGGCACATCCTGTCCACTCTGGTCACAGCCACACCCCGGCAGCCTGAGCCGTCCACGAGAGCCCGTCCACTCTGGTCACAGCCACACCCCGGCAGCCTGAGCCGTCCACGAGAGCTCGTCCACTCTGGTCACACCCACACCCCGGCAGCCTGAGCCGTCCATGAGAGCCCGTCCACTCTGGTCAGTGGCCCACACCCCGGCAGCCTGAGCCGTCCACGAGAGCCTGTCCACTCTGGTCAGTGGCCCACACCCCGGCAGCCTGAGCCGTCCACGAGAGCCCGTCCACTCTGGTCACAGCCCACACCCCGGCAGCCTGAGCCGTCCATGAGAGCCCGTCCACTCTGGTCACACCCACACCCCGGCAGCCTGAGCCGTCCACGAGAGCCCGTCCACTCTGGTCACACCCACACCCCGGCAGCCTGAGCCATCCATGAGAGCCCGTCCACTCTGGTCACAGCCCACACCCTGGCAGCCCTCTGGTCTCTCCGGCATGGAGCCAGCAACCTGCAGATAGCACGGTATGGAGTCAGGCCAGGTACCGGTGACCGGAGCTGGGCAGTGGAGCCCGCCCCTCCCCTTCCTTTGGAGCGGTCATCTGGCACAGACGATCTGTGTTATCGTACCAAGGTTTTCCTAATAGGGAACACATTTCGGCCCAATGCACTACTTGTGTTTTTGTGAAGCGCTGCCTGGCGTGGCAAGCCAGGAGCTGGCCCCGTGGCTCCGGCCTGGCCTTCCTCCCAGGATGAGCCCACCAGGGGCTCTGGACAGGCTGCATCCACAGGATCCGCGCCTCCTGGGAGCTGCAGTGCTGATGACTTCGCGTTCCTCTTAAGCATGGCCGTGAAATCACACACTCGCCTGCATTTCTAAACTGACCGCCTAGACCCTAAATCCAGCCTCTGGGTCACAGGCTTGGGAGAGGAGAGGGGGGGCGCATTTCTTACATTGTTATTATGCCCCCCCAGGAGCCAAGTCATGCCCAGATAAACGTCACCGTACCAAAACAGATAACATGGGCTCCCGCCTGTGATTCCTCATGAAGCCTGGGCCTCTTGTCCTGTTCTAAGCAGCTTAATTTACCTTGCTTTTCCTTTTTAATTAGTGTGTGTGTGTGTGTTTGTGTGTGTGTGTGTGTGAGAGAGAGAGAGAGTGAGATACTGGCAATGAATCCAGCCTGTCCTGGTGCTCTGCTGCTTGAACCACGCTCTCAGCCCTTGTGTTTCCTGCTCTGTCTCTAAGGTGCCAGGCCGGTCTTGGATTCTACTACTCTCTTGAATGGCTGGAATTACAGGCGTGAGGCACTGTTACTACTCCGCATGACTGCTGCATGATGATTTTAATGAACTGTGTACGCTGCATTGGGTGATGTCATTTCTCTTGTGGTTTCTGGGTAAGCTGCGTCTCCCCCGTGACTGTGGGAAGCTGGACCTTTGTGGCACAATGATGTAGTCTGATCTGTAGGAGCAAACGCACCGTGCCACAGACAGCACTGGGCCGCTTTTCAAGGAAGACGAGCAGGTCGCAGAGCGGCCACGGGGGCAGCAGAGTGCCCGCTCCGGGAGCCCTTCGCTAACTCACACGTTACACACAACAGTACATAAAACTTAAAATGGGAATCTCAACAGTCATTTCAAACGTGTTACATGGGTGAGCTTGTAGTGAGGAGAATGGAGGATTTTTTTAGCTGACGCTTTTTGTTACATAAACAGCACAGGTAGAAAAAACATTAGAGAAGATGAGGGCGACGGAAGCACAGCGGATGTCAGCACAGAAGCCGGAGCAAACCCAGCGCCGGGCTGGGGCGGAAGAGGAGCTGCCGGCCCAACCCCCACCCGAGCTGAGCCGCGGCCAGGGCCGCGCCAGGCTGGAGCCCGGGTCACAGGCAGCCCAGTCCTGGCCCTGGCCTCCTCGCCTCTCTGCGGTGAGCATCCTGGTACTCACTCTGCTGTCTGCAGGGACACACCAAGCCCCGCAAACGCTCCATGCTAGATGCCTGGAGAGTTAATCGTATAAAACAGGCCTGGTGAGCGTCTAACTGCGGCCTGCCACAGGGGCCTGGCGTGCATGGGGTGCTGTCCTACGCCTGCGTGCATGCCGCTGCTTCACACCACACTGAGAACTGCTTCGCTTCAAGGAAGCACCGTGACTCCTCTATGGCACATCCAGCGTTCTAGTCTCTGATCCAGCTCTGGGCCACGAACAGAGTAGTTGCTGGACACAGAGCTCTGGCTCTGGCTGTGAGCAGAGTTGTTGGACACAGAGCTCTGGCTGTAGCTATGAGCAGAGTTGTTGGACACAGAGCTCTTGCTGTAGCTGTGAGTAGAGTTGTTGGACACAGAGCTCTGGCTGTAGCTGTGAGTAGAGTTGTTGGACACAGAGCTCTGGCTCTGGCTTTGAGTAGAGTTGTTGGACACAGAGCTCTGGCTGTAGCTGTGAGCAGAGTTGTTGGACACAAAGCTCCGGCTCTGGCTGTGAGTAGAGTTGTTGGACACAGAGTTCTGGCTCTAGCTATGAGCAGAGTTGTTGGACACAGAGCTCTGGCTGTAGCTGTGAGTACAGTTGTTGGACACAGAGCTCTGGCTCTGGCTGTGAGTAGAGTTGTTGGAGACAGAGCTCTGGCTGTAGCTGTGAGTAGAGTTGTTGGACACAGAGCTCTGGCTGTAGCTGTGAGTACAGTTGTTGGACACAGAGCTCTGGCTCTGGCTTTAAGTAGAGTTGTTGGACACAAAGCTCTGGCTCTGGCTTTAAGTAGAGTTGTTGGACACAGAGTTCTGGCTGTAGCTATGAGCAGAGTTGTTGGACACAGAGCTCCGGCTGTAGCTGTGAGCAGAGTTGTTGGACACAGAGCTCTGGCTGTAGCCGTGAGTAGAGTTGTTGGACATAGAGCTCTGGCTCTGGCTTTGAGTAGAGTTGTTGGAGACAGAGCTCTGGCTGTAGCTGTGAGTAGAGTTATTGGACACAGAGCTCCGGCTGTAGCTGTGAGCAGAGTTGTTGGACACAGAGTTCTGGCTGTAGCTGTGAGCAGAGTTGTTGGACACAGAGCTCTTGCTGTAGCTGTGAGTAGAGTTGTTGGACACAGAGCTCTTGCTGTAGCTGTGAGTAGAGTTGTTAGCAACAGAGCCCTGGCTCTGGCTGTGAGTAGAGTTGTTGGACACAGAGCTCTGGTTCTGGCTGTGAGTAGAGTTGTTGGACACAGAGCTCTGGCTCTGGCTGTGAGTAGAGTTGTTGGACACAGAGCTCTGGCTCTGGCTGTGAGTAGAGTTGTTGGACAAAGAGCCCTGGCTCTGGTTATGAGCAGAGTTGTTGGACACAAAGCTCTGGCTCTGGCTGTGAGTAGAGTTGTTGGACACAGAGCCGTGGCTGTGAGTAGAGTTGTTGGACACAGAGCTCTGGTTCTGGCTGTGAGTAGAGTTGTTGGAGACAGAGCTCTGGCTCTGGCTGTGAGAAGAGTTGTTGGACAAAGAGCCCTGGCTCTGGTTATGAGCAGAGTTGTTGGACACAAAGCTCTGGCTCTGGCTGTGAGTAGAGTTGTTGGACACAGAGCCGTGGCTGTGAGTAGAGTTGTTGGACACAGAGCTCTGGCTGTGAGTAGAGGTGTTGGACACAGAGCCGTGGCTGTGAGTAGAGTTGTTGGGCACAGAGCTCTTGCTGTAGCTGAGTAGAGTTGTTGGACACAGAGCTTTGGCTGTGTGTAGAGCTGTTAGATACAGAGCTCTGGCTCTGAGTAGAGTTGTTGGACACAGAGCTCTGGCTGTGAGTAGAGTTGCTGGACACAGAGCTCTGGCTGTAGCTGTGAGTAGAGTTGTTGGACACAGAGCTCTGGCTCTGAGTAGAGTTGTTGGACACAGAGCTCTGGCTGTGAGTAGAGTTGCTGGACACAGAGCTCTGGCTGTAGCTGTGAGTAGAGTTGTTGGACACAGAGCCGTGGCTGTGAGTAGAGTTGTTGGACATATTATGTAATACTGTGATACTGGGTATGAGGGCTACCCGGTAAGGGTCTGGGTTGTTGGAGGAGTGCACTCTCACCCCCAGGGCTGGCCCAGTGCTGGAGGAGGGCACTCACACCTGCAGTGTGCAGAGCGGGGCAGGGGTGTTTAAGCCTCGTGACTCCTTTCGGGACTTTCTATGCAATGGTTCTAGACTGAGTGGGTCAGGGGTAGCTGTGCCCTCAGACAGTGCAGTGCGACACGCCTCCGAAGCTGTGAAGGTGCCTATGCCAGCGCTGTAAGGCTCCATTTCCTCCCACCCCTCCCTGCCTTCCTCTCCTGCTTGGCTGCTGGGGATTCTGCTGTGTGGAATCCATGGGGCCGGAGGCCCGGCTTCTCCCCTGGCGGGATCCAGGGCGTCATGGTGTCCTACAACCTCTGCTCACGTCCAACGAGTCTCCGTAGCACCTGCATCTCGCTGGCACGAGCCGCTCCACACTGCGCTTTTCCACTGTGGGCTCCTAGCTCTGTCTTCTTTCTCCAGCCACCGCTCCCCTCCTGCCCACCCGCCCGGGCACTTGGCAGGCAGAGTGCCGTACAGCTGGTGCTCGGTGTTTGTGGAATGACTGCTGGTATCCTGGATGGTGCGGGAGGGGTCTGCATACAGCCTGGAACATTCTTGCTGACTGGACACCACGCGCATTTCCCTCAATGCCTCCGCAACTCAGGCGCATTTCCCAGAGACACACCGAGAGCTTGGGGTGTCTCAGCAGGCCGCTCCTCATGCCTTCCTCCACCCTGGCTGAGTCAAGGGACTCTTCAAACTCTTGCCTGCGGTCTGCTCCCCAGGCTCCGCGAGGGCCAAGCCCGAAAGTTGGGGAAGGAAGCCGTGGTGCACAAGGCTGGGCTCTTCCCCGCACCTGGGTCAGCCTCAGCGTTCCCCAGGGCTCTGGGGCTGCAGCTCCTGGCGGCTTCTCTCCTCACCCTGGGGCTTGGTGCGCCTGAGCCCTGCGGGCGGAAGGCCTCGCTCTGCACGGGACAGGCTGCCTGCTTTGGGGCCACTGCCACCCTCCGTGGAGAGGCGGGGCTGGCGGATGGGGGCCTTCACGCCCAGCTGCCTGCTCCGGGGTGCTGCCCCAAGGCAACACTGATGAGATAAGAACAGGACGCCACTGCTGGGCTGGCAGGACGAGCTGAGCTGAGCCAGAGCCGGAGCCGGAGCCAGAGCCGGAGCCGGAGAGCTGGAGCCAGAGCTGGAGCCAGAGAGCTGGAGCCAGAGAGCTGGAGCCGGAGAGCCGGAGCCAGAGCCAGAGCCGGAGAGCTGGAGCCAGAGGACTGGAGCTGGAGAGCCAGAGCTAGAGCCGGAGCCGGAGAGCTGGAGCCAGAGAGCTGGAGCCGGAGAGCCAGAGCCAGAGCCGGAGCCGGAGAGCTGGAGCCAGAGCTGGAGCCAGAGAGCTGGAGCCAGAGAGCTGGAGCCGGAGAGCCAGAGCCGGAGCCGGAGCTGGAGAGCTGGAGCCAGAGAGCTGGAGCCGGAGAGCCGGAGCCAGAGCCAGAGCCGGAGAGCTGGAGCCAGAGGACTGGAGCCGGAGAGCCGGAGCCAGAGCCAGAGCCGGAGAGCTGGAGCCAGAGGACTGGAGCTGGAGAGCCAGAGCCAGAGCTGGAGCCGGAGAGCTGGAGCCAGAGAGCTGGAGCCGGAGAGCCAGAGCCGGAGAGCTGGAGCCAGAGAGCTGGAGCTGGAGAGCCGGAGCCAGAGCCGGAGCTGGAGAGCTGGAGCCAGAACTGGAGCCAGAGAGCCGGAGCCAGAGAGCTGGAGCCGGAGAGCTGGAGCCGGAGAGCTGGAGCTGGAGAGCCAGAGCCACAGCCAGAGCTGGAGAGCCGGAGCCAGAGTGTAGCTGGAGCCGGAGAGCCGGAGCCAGAGCCAGGGGGCCCAGGTGAGCTCTAGAGGCTCCCTGCAGAGGAGCTGGGCCCTGTGGCTTCCTCTGAAAAGCATATAACACTGGAGTGGTGGCTGCCCCTGGTCTCAGCAAGACTCGGGCCATAGCTCATCCATGGACTCGCACTCTCACTCTCTCCGCCCAGGAGATGGTGGCTGGGAGACCGGCATGGTGTTCCGGTGGCTTTGATAGCACCACAGAGCCCAGTGACAGCCGGTCCCAGACAGGCCTCCATTCTGGTGGCCAGGTTTGAATTCAGGACCTTGCACTACTGCTTGGATGTCTGGCTCATGGTTGGTGCTCTACCACTTGAGTCACACCTCTAGTCTGACATTTTGCTGGTTGATTGGAGGTAGAGTCTTGCTGACTTTTCTTCCCTGGACTAGCACCAAACCTCATAGGCCTCAGCCTCCTGAGTAGTTAGTTTACAGGCAGAGCCGCTGGCACCCAGCAGCAGCCCAAGTGTTTTCTGTGTGGTTTTATAGTCAAACACTTCGAGGGTGGGTGACGTCTGGAATGAGAGCTTCAGACGCCGCATCCCGAAGGCACTCTGAGAGCAGGGGCGCGCCTGCCGCACGCAGAGCCCTCAGAGGAGCCGCTGCTGAAGGGAAGGAGCGCCAAGGAAACGGGCAAGGAGGTGTGTCTGGGTCTGGAAAGAGCTGACGTTCGGTGCAGAACGGCCGCAGGGCTGCATTTCTAAAGAACGTTCTGAGGGACAGCAGGGGACACCCAGCGCACACGCTGTGCCCTGCGAAGTGTGCACAGGTGCACACTTAGGAGAGGGAGCTGGAGCCGGGTGTGGTAGCGCATGCCTGTGATCACTGCACCTGGCCAGCCTCAGGCAAGAGCATCAGCCTGGGAGCAGCTGGGCTGTGTGGTGAGACTCCGTCTTAAGAAACCGGGCTCCATTTGGTACGGCTTCATTTCGGGGGGCGGGGGGCTCTGCCAAGGCCCCGCTGTCACAGGGAGCCCTGCCGACGTGGGTTCTCGGGAAGCAAGCGCCCCTCTGCCAACGAAAGGTGAATTTAGAAAGCTGGTTCCGAGGATGCAATTAGCACTAGAAAGTTCTGCCGAGCCCTTTCTTTGCCCGCGCCGGCGTCCTTTACTTCCCTCAGACCTTTTGTGAGAGGGAAGAATGTGCTCCATTTACATTTCCTTCCCCCTGACAACGCGGCTTCACGCCAGTCACCGCGAGCTCCTGCAGCTGAAAGCAAGGAGCAGGCTGCCCGGTGCGGGAATGAGGACTAAAATAAACAACAAAACCCCACACTGCCCCTTGTCTCCACGAACACGCGAAAGGTGAATGTTTATGGTGAATGCCCGAGTTCCTAACGTAAGACATTTGAAGTCCAAGCAAGAATATGAAAAGATCAAAGGAGAAATCAGACGAGGTCGATCCTCTTCGCTAGAGCAGAGACTCGGGAACTGCTTGATTAGTAGAGGTATTTTGCTGCATCTGGCATATTTTAAATATTATTTATTAATATTATGCGGCAGGCTTGTTAAAATGTTTGAAATTAGAAATTTAAAGTAGGATAAGCTCCAAGAAGGACAGACACGGATAAATAATCCGAGGATATTTATTATTTTCTTAGGCTGGGAAAGATGAGCAGAAAGCAGAGCCTTGGACCACACAACAGTATCCACATAGCCATGGGGCTGATGAAGAGATGGATCTCAGCAGAGCAGTGCGGGCAGGGAGGCCGCGCTGTCCAGCCTGCTCCTTTCACCCGCACCCTGCCCACACCACGGCAGGACTGCACTGCCCCGCCCTGGGAGCCCACGCCACCTGGAAACACACAGCAGATGCACAGCCAGCACAGCAGAGCAGCGGTCAGTGCCGCTCAGAGTGCAGCACAGAACACAACACAGCACAGCACAGCACAGCTCAGCACATAGCACAGCACAGCACAGCACAGAACAGCTCAGCACATAGCACAGCACAGCACACAGCACAGCACAGCACAGCACACAGCACAGCTCAGCTCAGCACACAGCACAGCACAGCACACAGCACAGCACAGCACACAGCACAGCACAGCACACAGCACAGCACAGAGCACACAGCACAGCACAGCACAGCACACAGCACACAGCACACAGCACAGCACAGCACAGCACACAGCACAGCACAGCACAGCACAGCACATAGCACAGCACACAGCACAGCACATAGCACAGCTCACAGCACAGCACAGCACAGCTCAGCACACAGGCAGAATTCTGGGTCCCTGGGAGGCAGCCTGAGGGAGAGGAACAGGACCAAAGGAACTCGGAAGAAAAATGGCACGCTGCTTGTGGGCAACCTTTGGTTCTTTTTCAGGATGAGCGTTCTACAGGTGTGTGAAGTAGGGAGGGGCAGGGGCAAAGCCCTGGACTGGCTCACAGAAGGCGGCACGCGGGCCTGAGCCTGCTTTCCCAGTACCCAGAGCCAGTGCTGTGTCCCAGCTCTTCTGGGCAGGCGCTCTGCTCTGAGGCCCACGCGCTCGGTGGTGACCTTGGGGAGTGGTTCACAATGTCATCTTCATGTGGCTGAGAAAGGTAACTCCCCTTCCTCATGCTGCAGCCAATCAGATTGCAGAGGGAGGGAAAAAGTCCCACGATTCCCGCAGTACCCGGGCTTTCTATGAACAACGGGGAGAAAACACAGTCCAAAGGGGGAAATATGAAGCAGATACGTACTGGTTTTGAGTCCATGAACAATGTTAGTCACCAGCGGCTCCAATCTATAGTCCTAGATACTCAGAGAGTTGTAGTTCGGAGCCAGTCCAGGCAGAAAACTCCACCTCCAACATAACCAACAAAAAAGACTGGAGGTTTGGCTCAGGTGGTAGAGAACTAGCCAAGCAGGCAAGCGGAACAAGTAGGAAGCCTGAGTTCAAGCCCCAATACCACTGTCCCCCCCAGCACCAAAACAACACCTCCCAAATGGTAACTGGAAAATAAAATAAAATACCTGCAAGAATTAAGAACTTCCCTCCCAGGCCCTCCAACTGAAGCTCAAGCCCGGGGCCTCTGGTGAATGACCACCAGGAAGGGAGCAGCCCCTGGCTGCCTGGCCCACACCTCTCACAGCTCTGCAGGCTAGCTCTGCAGGAGAGCAGCTAGGACAGGGGCCTGGCTGAATCTTGATGGTGTAGGAATCAGCTGACTGGATGTTTAATTAATCTATTTTTAATTACTGTAGAATGTCTACGTCTGATATTGCTAATCTAGAAGAACAAGTCCAGAATGGCCAAAAGTTACATTGATAAAGAGTTCTTCCTGCCCAAATGACCCGCGGGAGATTCCTTGAAATCCAGATGACTGACAGCCTCTGGGCGGTGTTTTTGTTAGTGTGGGTGAAGTGCTGGGGATGGACCCCAGGGCCACACACGTCCTCCCATGCCGCACCTGTCCTGGGCTCTGCAGGCTGAGGGATGTCCCCGCCCGGTCAGCTGGTGACCTGCCCTGGCCTTTATGTCACAGACTTATAGACCGCGGCAAGCACGCGGTTACCAAGCCTGGCAGGCAAAGCTTCGTCGGAAAGTCATTAGCAACTATACTCCCTCCTAGAAATGTCCTAATGAATAAGCCTCAGAGAAAGAGCAAATCTTATCAATAACGGAAGGCTTGTTCTTGTGCCGGGCGAGCCTGTGTTTGGCTAGGGTTCTGTGGAGGGACAGAAGAGGAGGCTTGCTCCCGCTCACTGGCTCACTGGCTCAGTTGGGAGGTGAGGGAGATGCCCAGCGGGGCCCCACAGGAAGGGGAGGGGGAGGGGACTCTGCTCCCTGACAACACTTTGCATTTTCAGGCTGTCATTCTCAGAGGAGCTCAGAGTTTTAAATGCACAATTTTAGAAATCTTATTATCTTATTTAACATTTAAAAATTAAGGTTATATGAACCTTGGTAAAACACAAAGATGAGTTCTTATATAAGAATAGAAATAATTGAGGGAATCCAGCCACATTTTCCATAAATGTGCACCTATTAATATTTAAATTCGGGGCACAGAGGTTTTCCGACACGCTGAGAAGCCCTGCCGCTGTTTCCACTCAAGGGGAGATTTAGGAGTGGGTTCTTCTAGCTCCTGCCACCTGGTGGGAGCTGACATTTCTATTCAACTAGATCTGTTCTGCACACCCTGAGCCGGGCTGCCAAAGTTCCGGCCAGCAGCCAGCCAAGGCCATGCGAATCAGGGAAGGGGCCAGGGGAGGAATCGTGAGATGACATCAGAGAGGCAGGACAGGGATGGGGAGGGGAGGAAAGGGGGAGGGGCTGGGCTGGGGAGAGGAGGGGAGGGACGGGGAGGAGGAGGGGCTGGGGAGGGGGCAGAGGACCCCTCCAGGGGTCCAGGGCTGACTCTGAGTTCCTTGCTAAAGACAGAAGCAGCCTGGAAAAGCTTCCAGAGAGGGTGATGGCTGGAGGAAAGGCAGAGGGGTACAGAGGGAGGCCAGGCCTGGCCTCTTGGGAGTTTGGCCTGGCATGATCCAAAAGCTTATTTTAAGAGCAAGGGGAGAGGGACTGGGAAGGTGTCTCAGTGGTAGAGCGCTTGCCTTGCATGCATGAGGCCTGGGTTCGATTCCTCAGCACCACATGAGCAGAAAAAGCCAGAAGTGGCACTGTGGCTCACATGGTAGAGTACTAGCCTTGAGCTGAAGAGCTGAGAGACAGCGCCCAGGCCCAGAGTTCAGGCCCCAAGACCGACCAACTAACAACAACAACAACAACAAAACAGCAGGAAGAGGAGCAAGGGGAAGATGCATGGAGGCTGAGAGATGGAGATGGAGATGGAGGAGATGGAGATGGAGGAGATGGAGATGGAGGAGATGGAGATAGAGATGGAGGAGATGGAGATGGAGATGGAGGAGATGGAGATGGAGATGGAGGAGATGGAGATGGAGATGGAGGCAGCGTGGGTGAGGCTGGCGGGCTTTGCCAATGGGTGAATGGGGGTTTGGTTGATTTAATCATCCAACACGTTCTTCCCTGTGCTCCAAAAGTTTCTGCAACCCTTTAAGTTCCATGCAGTACCCAACGGCAGCAAGGAACAATGTCTGTGACTCAGCCTAAGGAACTCGGCCTTAATTGACCCAAAGTCAGAACAACCTTACCAATGCCCCAGATCCTTCTAAGGCCATCTTTTGTCACGTGGAAAACACGCAGACCTCAGAGCTCTGAGCAGCCAGTCTTCTCGGCCGCCGCCGCCGCCACTCGCCGAAGGCAAAGCGACAGCGAAGGCCCAACAGTTCAAAATGGGAAGCCAGTGCAGCAGCGAGAGCTACACTACCCACCAACGAAGCAATTCTGACATACAGACTGAGGCGTGCACCTCGCGCTCACACGCAAACGTGCACAGCGACGTGGCCACGCCAGGCCGCCACTCAGCCCCGGTGAGCACACCGCGCCCCGGGAGGCGAACGCTCATCCCGCGATAAACGGCAACTGCGATGACAACCAAAATGTCCTATGAAAGATTCATACGCTGGCGCAGACCAAGGGGCGCCGGCTGGAGAGAACAGAGCGAGGGCGAGGCCAAAGATGTGCCAGGTCTCGAGAAAACAAGAGCTTGTAGGAAACTGGAACTACACATGCGTACCACACCTCGCCACCTGCCATCCCCCGGCCACCGTGTGCCAGGGAGCTAGAGCTTTCCAAGCAACCCAGCACAGGCCCAGGTCAGCAACAAGACAGAGTGTCTCCCTAGCAGGGTCCGAACCCCACACATGACAGACTTGCGGAAGGCAGGCTGGAGCCACAGGCGGACCCTGTATCTGGGGGTCTCTCCCCCTCGGGAACCCTACTCGTGGGGGTCCCTCCCTTCAGGGACCCCCGCTTCCCCCATCTCCCAGAATCTCGCTAACTCAGAGCCCCAGCGTGGACCGAGGTGCTCATGTGTGTGAGAAACAGACTCGCGGGCAGGGTACAAGGAGTGACCACACACCACCAGCTACCAGCTATGCGTGGACCAGCCACAGACGCCGGTGGAAACTAATGATTTGAAAAGTATTGTTTACTATGTATTAGCTGTACTCAAGTGGGCCATCAAAGGGGATAAGACAGAGCGTTGTGATATTAAACAATTAAAGATGTATTTATTTCTTTCAGATCATTCTTCAGTGTTTAACGGTTTTCTCAGCCTGCGCTCTCTTCTCTGGTTGGCTTGAAGCCTCGCCCAGCCGGGCTGTGTGGGAACATTACATAATCCATTCACAGAACGCACAAGCAGCCCCGGACTCCATAAAATATTCATTCACTTTCAAAAACACTGGCACCCTGCTGTCAGGTGTAGACAAATTCATACGGAACATCAAAAAAGATGGCGGAGGAGACGTTTCCTTTCCACAGAAACATTTTATTCAAAATTATTTTCATAAGAAAGATTAACAATTTCAACACTCGCTGCTAATCCCTTTCATTTAGAGCTCCGCTGATAAAAGTCTTTGCTTGTCATTCAAATAGTAAGTAATAATTATAGATTCGAGGCCTCCATCCCGGGCTTCATTAATGGCAAATTGTATGGAAGTGTGCAGCCTAAGTCAGCTTTGATACATCTCAAAATGCAATTTCCACGGCTTCCCCTGGCTATGTACAATTAATTACACAGTTAATAAGGGAAATATGTTAATGAAAGGAACATTATTTATCCAGACCACCTGCCTTTTCCAAATATCTTTTCTGTGCTTCTCCTCTGCTTGCAGTTTTGTTCTGCAGACAGTTGAATTAAAAATGAAAACAAGTGGCAGTGGGTGATTTTCAATAGCTGGCTGTAGCCACTTCAACAAGACAAGTCTGAAGAACGCTTAATTCCTCTCATGGTATCTCTAATGATGTCTGCCCTTGAAAGTTTCAACTATCTGCCCATGGAATCTTGAATCTCTGAAATAGCTATTTATAAGACAAATAATTACTATTTAGGTTCCTTATTTCTACCAATTATATAGATATCTCCAAAGATGAGTAGGAAACAATGAAAAATCTACAAGAAATAACATGGATGACTGAGAGACGAATCTTAGTTGCTATAAGCAGATTAAAGTCCCCGAATTCTCTTCTTGTCCTCGCAAACCTCTCCTCTTAGTGACAATTAAATTCGCTCCTTCCCTTTGGATAATTGGAGTCTGACCACAGGTAGTTTGACACAGACACTGCGTAGGCTACAAAGAAAGCAACTATCTTGAGACACAGAGGAAGAATGGAAATCTGAAATGCAGAATACAGAACAGAGGCCTGCGGCCAGCACGGGATTCCTAGCATTCCTTAGAGCCCTCTTGCACAACGTGAAAGCCTTTATTTGCAAATGTGTGTTTTACAATACACCCTTGTTTATCTAAATCAATACATACTCCTTATTAAATGAGAAAACATGAGTTTGATACAGCCTAGGCCAGGCCTCTTTGACATATGAAATGTACTTTAAGCTCGGAATTATTCAAAAATCCCATTAACGTTACGAAATTCAGTTATAAACCACCCTTGCCCCCCCAAGAGTTAATGGGGGACGAATGAGAGGTAGAAGTGCCCACTCGTGAAAATGCAATTCTAAGCCAGCTACCATGATCACACACTCCCGAGGAAAGCCCCCAGACCACGTGACACGGCCGTGCCCTACGGCGGGGGTGGCAGGGGGCACTGTCCAGGGGTCCAGGGGGACACAGGCAATGCTGGCCACTTTAAGAGCCTTCTCCCCAGTTCGAAGCACTTTGGCATGACATCTGTTTGAACTGCTGTCCCCCACCTCACCCCAATGTGATGGGCACCTAGAAAATTCCATTGTCCAAAAGCAGACGCCCTCCCAGATCCAGCAACTCCACCACGCGGCTACCAGCAGAAAGCCCAGAGGAGACATTTCTGCTGCGCGGTGAGGGCTGCGTGTTAGAACGGGAACCTTGGGAGGCGGGGTGAGGAGGGGTTGCCTAGCAACGCACAGCAGCTCTTGGGTTACAAAGTAGCAGGCTTTTCTTAGCAACAGCCTTTTATATTCTGTGCCTGCGATGCAGTCATTACTGTTTTCTGATGAAGTTTTTAGGAAGAATAAAGGGCTTCGGCAAGAGCAGGGAAGATGGGCCAGGGTGGCAGCAGGCAGGAATTCAGGCTCTTCCAGCAGATACGCCGGGAGATGACACCTGAAAAGACTTGCAGAAATTCTCAACGTGTTCACTCAAAGAATGTTTTGATTTTTACCTTCCTAAAGCTAACAGGATGTACGCACAAGAAGCAAACGCAGCAAAAAGGAAACAGAGGCACCGGGGACGCAGACCCCCTCCAGACACAAGACGCTGCCCGCTCAGCCACCGCGCGGCTTAGAGGGTGAGGGCTGAAGGGTCCGGCTGCCCAGCCCGGCCCGGCGCAGCAGCAGAGCTCGCTCCTCATCGGCTGCTTTGAAACGAGGGACCCAAAGCACAAAGAGTGTTTGTCACCAAGAAGTCCTGAGGGCTGGGCAGTACCTGTGCCGTGGCCAGCTGTCTCGGAGGCAGAGGCAGGACAAATGCGCTCAGAGTCAGGCTGGCGAGGTTAGCAAGCCCTGCCTGGAGTGCACCTCGGCTGTGCTTGGCAGACCCCTGGCAGACCTGACCCGCGGGCGACGGGAGGAGCAACCAGCGTTTGAGGCCAAGGGCAAAACAAACAAGCCAGGAGTACTAAGGTGTGAATCAGATAGAACAGGCCTGCATCACAAGTGTGGGGTTCAGACAGACCGACAGATGGACAGACAGACACACACACACTTTTCACTTCATAGAGTGAACACTCAAGAGTGAAGGCCACTGTAGATTTCTGGTCTTTTTCCAGCTCCATGCCTCTTGTCTGTGGGCCGCACAGGGCAGCAGACGGGCTCCTGGGGGAGAGGGCCGGGAGGCTGGGCTGGCAGGTGGACAGGCTCGCAGGTGGACAGGCTCTCTGGAGGGGGGGAGGCTGGGCTCACAGGTGGACAGGCTGGGGGGGGGGGAGAGGGCCGGGAGGCTGGGCTGGCAGGTGGACAGGCTCTGGGTGGGGGGGAGAGCCAGGAGGCTGGGCTGGCAGGTGGACAGGCTCTGGGGAGGGGAGGGGAAGGGCCGGGAGTCTGGGCTCCCAGGTGTCCTCCGGGCTCGGTCTCTGGCCTACCCTCTGGACAGCTGCCTTCCTCGCCACACAGGCAGGCATTGAGGCTGCCCAGGCCGCAGCCACGAGCCCCAGGCCTGGCCTCCCGCTGGGCTGGGCTCCTGCCAGCTCACCGCCACCGCTCTCTGGGTTTTGGTCTGTTTTGGGGTGACCCCTTTGCCTAGCTCCAGAAAAGTGGACGTAGGAACCGGGCTGAAGGTGGCCACTGCCTGGCTGTGTGACTGGATGGCCGTCTGAGCGGCCCAAGCTGTGCAGACGCAGTGTTGCGTGGTGTGGATGAGCGCTGTTGCGGTCCATGCATCCGCATGGAGAAGCCCGTGTCCAGTGAGTAACCTGGAGTGCTGCCTTGGAGGGTCAGAGAATGCCGGACAGATGACTCAGCCAGCCATTCACAAGGTCCAGGGGCATCCCCAGGAATCCAGAA